>NW_008751752.1:1173832-1182032 GCF_000715545.1 Opisthorchis viverrini | reverse complement strand
TTGTGCAATTTGGTTTCAAGTAGAACATAAGGTTGACGGAAACCCGAGGACTGCGCCTATCTGATAAGCCCCAGTTAGGGCTGTCGACGGATTTTCAGCAACATTATGAGTAGTACATTGCAAAGAGAAACTTCTCATTTGAATCCATGCCACCAACAGTTCCAGTCGAATGAGATGAAACCCAACGTACGCAAAAGATTTGGTATGGAAACACGCGTCCAAAGACTAGCAACCGAAAAAAGGACAGACAACGTTGATTGCTCTTCAAGGCGCGGTAAGTGCTAGCACAATCAAGACTCGTACATCAGACAAAAAGTGTCCGTCGTACTGGGTCTGGTGTGAAATTAAATGGCAAAAATGTACATTCAACGCCATGCGCCACGCATAAAAGTGTCATAAGTACGCAGAGAACCCACAATGACAAGCAAACACAAGTCGCTGACTGTGATAGGGTGCAAGAACAACAGGTAGTATTGACAACAGAAATGCACACACACACACACATATCAAACTTGGAATCAGTCCTACCATAGTGTACCCCTAAGACACCCAATTGTCCGATGGTTGCTCCGTTTATTCAGTTTGTCAACTGGTTTCCCAGTATTTCTTCCACATTCTAAGAGAGGAATAAGTATTCCCACCGTCCTTGCTTGCGTTTTTGATAAATTTAAAGAATACTTAATATGTCTAACTTGATTGGCTGTTTGGTGGTCAGTATTCTCGTGCATTTATTGGCTCATTTACGGCTTGTGTTGCGTCAAGGTCCCCCAGGTACCCTAGTTCCCAAGTTACCCTATTACTTTATTTATTTATTTATTTATTTATTTATTTATTTATTTATTTATTTATTTATTTATTTACTTTTCCATACTTATATTCTTTAGTCAGCCAAGAGCCGATGAAAGATGAAATCGTTAATCTGCTAACTTTTGTCTTGAAGTGTTCTTTTATTCGGCCAAAATGCCATCACTTTGCACATCCGGTCATCCTTCTTCGCGGGAACTTTCACTCAACTCCGCTATCCTTCCATGGCCTGCACCAAGCACATTTGTTTTTCTGTTTTTTTTAGTGTATTTAATTAAACTGAGATGTTTCACCGACACTGCTGATTTTAGCCATGACATCAATATAACTCCCCCCCCCCCCACGCGCGCTGTATACGGCGTTAATTAGAGCACACCTGTAGTCATTAGGTAGGTACGCATGTTTTGCCGTCCACCAAAAAAGATCATCACAGGAAACTTTTATGGTCAATTTGTGCCTGATCAAAGCGCTGAAACTAAATGTGAGTTCTGGTTGTTGTTTTTTGTTTGTTTGTTCGTTCGTTTATTTGTTTACTCCGTTGTTCGGTTCATGTACACAGTCACGTTCAGTGCACAGTCATTACTTCTACTCCGTCAAGCTGAGTTTTTTTTATCGCATCACAACTTACACACGCATACGCACACACACACACACGTAAACCTGCACACAGCCATCAAACGCTTGTCCGTTTTCACTTCCTTCTAGGGACCGTTTTAAATTTTTAGGGCTCAAAGTAGAGAAAAAACTGTATAACAACTAGGCTTTTTCTCACGGCCGTTGGCCACACGCCGGCAAGTGTTGAAATGCAAGAGTAGAACGGTGGCAAGCCCGAGGGAGTGACTTCGTTCCCAACTCTCTGTATTCCACCGGCACAATGAGTGTTCATTCCGCGTGTAAGGCGTTATCGCGATAACCGTTTTGCCACCCGAACTGTAAGGTGATGCAACGTTGCGCTGTCAAAATCGCTTTGACGAGCAAAGTGACAAAGCGTTTATGAGGTGGGTCTTCCTGTTTTGCCCCTGATATCGCTCAGGGCGTTCCCTAAAAGCCAGTGGCAAAAACGTCCTGTGTTTTGACCAACTTTCACAGACAGCTGGTTTTGAAAGTCTTAAATGAGGTCGTAACCTTCCGGCCTTAGTCCCCGGCATATGCACACCGAATACAGGTAATGCCACCGGATAAAAACCGTGTGTGACAGGGCCTGCCGGGATTCATCGGCGTATTAGTCCTCTGTGTGAGAGGCAAGTCCAAAGACGGATGACATTCCACATTGTGAGCTGATGACCAATCAAAACGTTTACTTGTGAGTAGTGACAGGATTTGTAGACTTTTTATACACATAAGTAGTGTAGAAGAGGCCCGTCCTGTGTTTTGACCAACTTTCACAGACAGCTGGTTTTGAAAGTCTTAAATGAGGTCGTAACCTTCCGGCCTTAGTCCCCGGCATATGCACACCGAATACAGGTAATGCCACCGGATAAAAACCGTGTGTGACAGGGCCTGCCGGGATTCATCGGCGTGTGATAAGCCAGAAGAGAGTTGCGTAAATAAGTGAGTTGCCATGTCAACCCCCACCCCTGTTACCAAAGCTTCTGTCTGCGAAGATCGCATTGAAAACGTTAACACTTGTGCCAGTCGATTTAAACAAAGTCCTTGTGGTAGCTCATCACAAACATTTGGTCGTTTCATAATAGCACCAAGTGTCACCTAATCTGCCTCGTTTGATGTCTCATTGTTGTATCCGTCATTTACGAGTGAGAATGACTAGGGGTGTGTCTGTAGGTACTTTCTGGTGCCCGAGTTGATATGGCAGGATTGTTGATCCCCTCTTTGTCGGTAAGCACGGCCTACCTCTCAACCCGGACCGCTCCAGTGGCATTTCCTCCTAGACGGGGTTCGTCCTTGCGCCGCCCGACGGGTTTGTACCGAGACGCCATGTACAGGCACAGCTTGACAAGTCCCACTCGATTGAGACACAATCGCAGCGTCTTTCCACGAACAAAGCACTACGTTATCGACGAACCAGTGGAACGTGAGCCATCAACAGTGAAGTTCACGTCCCACGCAGAGCAGGCTCCTACTTCGCGACGCCCTGGTTCAGCACGCGTCCGAGATCAGCCTGGACGCACTCAGAAATTGGAACCGACGACGTACTTGGTTAACAATGCAATGGAAGCATCGGGATCAGACCACATCAACTGGTTACCAACACATTCGCATCCTTACGTGTTTGGACTAGACGCAGCAATACACCCTGGATACGGGTTCATACATCCACAATGGATGTGGACTTACGGTCCTGCATTAATAAACCGGGCCTATCCACTTGTCCCAACACAATACCCCACCTCGGTACACGATTTGTCTCCACCCGAAGTACCACCGCACCGCACAACATCGTACAGACGGAAGCAGCGAAACGTTCGTCACGGCGAACAGGTATACGACCTCCCTGAAAGACCAGTGCACAGCAATTTTCAGAGGTAAGTCGGTATCCCGGTAATTTGTGCCTGTATAATGTTGAATCCACTCCTCTTTGAAGTCAGTCTATGCTGTGATATAAGGTTGGTGCGCCGATATGGCATCGTTTTAACATCCCTGGTCTGGCCGCAAGCCAACGTGCTGTGATATAAGGTTGGTGCGCCGATATAGCATCGTTTTAACATCTCTGGTTTGGCCGCAAGCCAGGGGAGCCACCCAACCGACAATCATACCAGCGAAAAGATATCCCCTGGACAACGCTTCTAGCCCTCTGAAAATAAAATATAACAAAACGAAAATGTTTTTACAAATCACTGTCAACTGGAACTAAAATCCGTAAGTTGCCACCTTGGAAAACAAGCCCCATTGTTCGAATTTTTGAAGACCACTATTGGAGGCCGATAGTACGACAGAAATCTAGCGTGCTTGGTTGCTACTCGAGGAGTGGGCATTAGGAACGCTTTTGTTCCATGAAATATTCAAAGTTATTTTTGAGTCACGTGAACACCAATCATTTGGCCCTCAGTCTAAACTTGTGAACTGCTAGGATCTAAGACGCCATCGCATGCCATTTTTGACTACTGTCCACTTGGTTCGTTCGGTCGAACGCAAGAGTGAAAATGCGTTTATTCTATCGTAGCTGTAGAAGCTAGGCTGTCTTCGAATTTCCTTGAGAAGCCCTTGATTATTTTTCGCTGTTTGACTCGAGGTCTGAAATACAAGGAGTCGTTTTATACGTGGTGAATGCCACTCATGTCAGTCCAGATTTTCCGCGGTTCGATCTTGTGCCTACAGACCATAACAGAATGAAATAGTGGACTCGTGGTTGGGATTGTATGAACCTCGATCCCCAAGTTGGAGGACCAAAATACGGTCAGTCGTGGAAAATAACCAGACAGTTGTCTAATCAGTACTAATCAGTGCCCTTCTTGTTCAGTCTGTAAAGTCCAATTCTGAATATCGACAGGGGTCAACTTGTTTCATCTACACCTCTGGTAAGTTCTCAATGAGCTTCACTCTTCTGGAAAGTCTACGTGTTCATCCAACACAATGTACCGTGTACTGAGACAGACACGTCTTGGATACACTCTACACAGCCGTTGCGATCGGCCGCCAGCAGTCCGTCGGGTCAGAGGTCAGCTCTTGCTGTTTATAATGCCTGCGGTGGCAGCCAAAATGGTTCGATATTTTCTGCCCCCCCTTAAGAGTTTCTACTTCTTCGTAGTATGCTAAGAACTGTCGGTAAAATCACAATGCAACTGCGTGTCGACGCAAGAACAGACAGTGACTTGACGACTTATTTATTTTATATTTTCATTTTCTGTGTAAATCTCGGTTTGGTTCGGCTTATTCGGTGACCGAAATGGGGTCAAAGACACCCTTCAACCGTTTGTACATTGGCTGTTTGGTTTCTGCCAACAGACGTACATAGTTTCAGACCATGTGTTTAAATCAGCTGTCCTCATCCTCTTACTCGTTGTCAACTTCGACAAAGTTGGTCCCGTCCTCCTAACATTGACGACTCGGAACCAACTATCCCATGCCATATAAAACCTGCTCACAAGTAGTTGATAGATAAAACGGAGCACTGCTGTCTGTTTGTTTTGGTTTACAAACGTACTCCATGAGTACTCTGTAAGTCTACCCACTGAGAGATACCTCAATCATGAGGATGGCGTTTCTCTTGCCTAGTTCCCGAAAACGAGGGGAAGTGTTGGAAGTACCTGTCAGTTTGGCCTCTGAGTTGACTCTTTTATCGTCCTTTATCGATCGGTTGTAAATTAAACTCTCAGGCACTTAGATGCAATGACGCAACACAGGGACAATGCAGAGATGATCACACGCTCTGTCGGACGGGTCTACATTTCTAATTTTGATAGGCGGAACTCAAGTACTCAGATAAACCCGAATGAATAAAGGTGATCGAAACCCGGTGGAAATGACATTATGGTTAGGACCACGCTATCAGTGACTCTGGCTTATTCTATCGTTCAACTGTAACACCCTTCCGGTGCCTAGCTGCCATGCTACCCGGAGGAAGTACGAGGGTTGGGATACTGCCAGGTTGCCCAAGCCTAGACAGGGGAAGTTGAGAGACAGAGGTCGGGTTCGAACCACGAACCTTCCAGTCAGTAAATTCGCGCTCTAACCACTTGAGCTATCTCGCCCCCACTCTGGCTTATTAAGATACTGTAGCCTAGATGCGCTCCCCCATTCTTTTGTTGATAAACCAAGCGGTTGCTGTCACTCATTCAGAGTTGGTAAACATATCAGCGCGCGATACGCTCTGTTGTTTGTAATCACTTATATTGTTTGTATTTCCACGTACAAAACACGAGACGCGTATTAATTCACCCCCAATTTTCCCGATCCGGTAAACTGAGGGTCGGTTACTATGGTAACCGGGACAACGAGTTAAACTAGAGATAGAACAAACAAGGCGGGATCGCTTACGAAACCCATAGAGGACAGTTTGCCCAATGAGACCAACGATTATTAGGAATGGAAAACTGGCTTACGTGTTATCACGTTGGAAGAAAACTGTCGTAGTGTGACACTACAGGCCGGATAAGCATCCCATCGGACTATACATCCTCACCTCATTTCAGGCTGGGCTTAAATGTGCGACGTCGTAGCGATTTTCTACCCCTGTCTGTTTGTTATATAACCACAATACTAGTGGTCCGACTTGGCTCGACAGATAAGTGACCAGAAAAAATCCAAGGTTGTGCTTTTCACTAATCCCTGAGTAGCAATAGATGAAAATTGACTGGATGCCTTGGCGTCGAAGCACATCAAGTAAACAGCGGTCTTGGTCACCCTGGTAACCGCTGGCCCCTTGGTTGATGACCTGGCATGATTACATTAGTGGTTGGCGGTCAATTACATTCCTGTATCCAATATACCGTCTTTTCCACCGTAATTCTTTTCTTCTTTACCCTACCGTGGACGTAGACGTGTTTTTCGCACTGGCATATGGTGTCGACAAATATACCCATTTGCCAATCAATTTGGTTTGCACGGGAGACTCAACTGAATCTCTCGCTTACGATGTGTGTGCAGCACATTCAGTTGTAGAATATCATAAACGAGAGATTCAGTTGAGTCTCTCGTGAAAAACAAATTGATTTGCAAATGAGTGTACTTTTCGAAAACAGTCCAATTTGGGTTCAAGAAGAACGTAAGGTTGACGGAAACTCGACGACTTCGCTTACCTGATGAACCCCAAGAAGGGCTAAACCGGTCGTGAGCTGTCAAAGTGTTTTCAGCAACCTTGTGAGTAGTTTCTTTTATGAATATATATACGATGATTACCTGAACGTCTTGTATTCAGCTATGAAAGCCCCTGTTCTACGAAGTGCCAGCTGGCAACACATCTTGGCAATCAGAACCTGCCAAACTGAGATAACTCTACTGGTATATTATGGAATTACGTCCCACCTTTGTAGAATGCCCCATCCAATTCTCCACGACATATAACTTCCACAGAGTGTGCAGAGGAGTTCTAGCTCCAAAGTTCACCTCGTTAACCGTAGATTAGGATTCGACTCAGCTTCTTGGCCCACCTACCTGTATGTATAAGACAGTCATCATTTATCCCTGTGAGTTGAGCGGCGCTCTATTAACCCTGCAATGTGAACAACTATACCCGTTGGTCATCCGGAAGAAACTGTGATGCGAAATTCCCTCGGCTAATTTCACCGTCTACTGGTTGGTGGTCGCAGCGCGCGCATTCACACACGTCATGCGACGGTGATAGAACTCGCATCTATTTGACCTTGAAATATAGCGCGCGTCTTCGTTGTTGACCGTGTCTACTACAGCGTCCCAGTTTGATACAACTTGAGTGTAAACCAAGCCCTTTTGTATCCATTGTCATTTGTTTTGGACAGGATTCAGTGGGGAAATTTCCAAGGGTTTGCTAGACCTGTATCGAGTATTTCTGACGTCAGCGTGCCCGAGAGCATTCCTAGACCTCCGGCTCGTTTGGCCCATCGTGATTCGGAGGCACATACTTCTGACAACAGTGCGGATTCGGCACTGTCGCAAGACTTGCTGTCGAGTTCCACCGTTCATCGATCTGGTACAGAACACCTTACCAAGAAGAGCTCCGTACCATCGTTGTTGCGAAGTTCCAATCCGGATTCAGACTCATTTGACGACGCTGAGGACGAGCAAAATGTCGAACAAGCGCTTCCATTTTGCTTGCCACCCACTCCTGACCACTGTTCTCCGAAAAAACCACATACGGACTCTGGAAGTCTCGTTGTTACACCAAGCAAAACCTACCCAGATGTGAGTACTACCCATTCAACCATGCACCGCACTTTAGTTCTGTGTAGTTTTTGGGTCGTTTTCTAGGTCTTGTCGCGTACTTTGATTAGTTTATGGTAAAAACTCGCACACTTAAACACAGTTCTTATCCTACCCTCTTGACTTGTCTACCTACAAAGCTTGGACACTTTTTGCGGTTGGTGGCACTATCATCCACAATATTGGTATTGGTTCTCTGTGAATAGCCGAGCAGCGGAACTGAGAAGTCTTCAGGTGTTTGACAATCTTGTCTCAGAACCATAGCTCGTGTGGGTTTGTGTCGGTGAATCCGTAACGAGGCAGTTAGAAAGCGCGTTTTCGATTGTGCAACAAGTACTTTCAGTTAAGAATGTGTCCAGTACCAGAAGTTGCGTTGGTTGGGACATGTTTTACGCATGCCGAACCATCGTTTGCCGAAGAGAGTGAGCGCTGTTTTCCATGCCCAGTTTAGAGTGGTGTAAAGAGAGAGGTGGCCAACCCTTGACTTGGCGGAGGAGTATGAAGGAGATCCCGAAGCGCTTGGATGCCGTCGGTGCTACTCGCATTACTGAATGGGGACCGCGTGATCCCCACTGTACCTGGTTGGATACAAGATATGGCT
>NW_008751752.1:1168236-1172369 GCF_000715545.1 Opisthorchis viverrini | reverse complement strand
AAAACAGCACTAATGTACTTTCTCGTCCACCATTATTCTTTTCTTTACAATAAGGCTTTAAAATAAATAATGGCTGTACGGCAGTGAAACATCGGTGTTGAATACTGATGTCATGCTGTCGATGATGATGTTGATGTCAATGATGATGATGATGATGATGATGATGATGATGATGATGGTGATGATGGTGATGATGATGATGATGATGATGATGATGATTCGGATGATGATGATGATGATGAATAGTTGAAAGAATACACAAGTTGTGCCTGGTTTTTGTGGAAACAAGGGATTGAAATGTTACTGGTGCTTATCGATGACCACTGCAGACCTCAGCTTCGAACCGCCGGAAAGCCAGACTAAGGTATTGCCACCAGCTGGGGGGCTCTGAGTTCAGTAGTGTGTTCTCTAGAGCACACATGACAATCAACGTCCGTCCGGCATACAGCGGTGGAATAGCGTGTTCTGAGTGAACATCTTGGCTCCCCAAAAAGTCTGGACTACTGAGTATTGGGAAGGGTGAAAGTTACTTCCAGTGTCTCTCCTCTTTACTATGAACCATTTGAAATAATGGCGCCGAGGAAAACTGTCTGAACAAGAGTGGTGTGGATAAAAATTTTGCAAAGCCTCCCTACTACTCGTAACGCGTTATCATCGGCAGCACAACACATTCATCGTACACGGACGACTATCTGAATGTGAAAGAAAGAGTATAGTGAGAGACTTTGTGCTAATTTTTGGGTGCCCAAATTAGTCGAAACGCATTCAGATAACCTGGATCCAGTCTGACAACAAGAAAGCTACCGACAAAGACTGGCAAGCGTATCTTACAGCGTTTCCAGCAAGCCACAGTGCTGATCACGAGGGTCGTTTCCCTGGGGGCCGGGAATGGGCACCGACAATGCCCAGACTTTTCTCATTGGTCGACAACTTTTAGCACCAGGAAAGACTTATGCTCGTTATTCGTAGAACGGCCTAGATGGGGAAAGTCGAAAGACAGAATGTAGGCAAGCGTTTCTCATTTGTTTTGACAATTGGTGAGTATGGACTATGAACAGAATGACTGTCTTTCGGTTTTATGTCGCTCTTCCAGAATAACCTTCCAACACCTCCAGCTGAAAGTCTGCTCAACAAAATGAATGGATTGTCTGTTTCATCCACTACGTGCCAGACCTCAGTGAACCATCGGACCGTCGTTTCGAACGGTCGACTGCTGTCCGACGTGTCACAACGGTCTAGACATCTACCCCAAACCCCACAAACGCACACTCCAACTAACGGGACGTCTTCGTTACATTTCGATGAGAAAGTCGACAAGTCGAACACGTGGACCACCGTGAGCAATGCGGCCGGAGAATCGGACTTTGACCTTGAAGTGGAGCAGAATCGGGCGTCTTGCTCGTCAGTGGAAAATAGTCAGTCAAGTCGAGTTTTCACACAGACAAACGAAGTTTAATCTGACATGCATCACCAACAAGTCCTTGGTTTAACCGTTAATTTGATATCCATAAATTATTTGAACTCCTGCAGTTCCTCTTTTATCATCCACCATAAAAGTAAATCATCTTTTTCATATGAACGTATACTTTTCTTGTTGTTTTACCTTTCAACGTGAAGATCGTGCGGTATGCAAAAGATAGCCGGGTGGGGACACCGATTGGAACTATCTGTTGCGGCGTTATGCATCAATTTACCCAGACTGACCTCGATTTTCGGTGCCGGGTTACTGGAGTCCTGATAGTGTGAGATTAAACCAATAGTGTGATTAAATTGCACTTGGAATGTAAAAGAAATGGGTCGTTGAGATGACTGAAAGGTCATTGAGTTCTTTACGTGCTTTTACGCTGATCGCAGAGACTCCTGAAAGGCTTCTCAAAGGCCTGTTCTAAACTTTCATCAAATTTCGGGATCTACGGTGGGAACACCGGAGCGGCAATTCTGAAATTCAACGACCAATAATGTTTCGCAGACGAAGTCCCGCTCAATCCGACAGTTTCATACTCTGCAACCTTCGGGCTGTACACAGCTGGGAGAAAGAGCTCTGTGAAGTCGGCGGTCCTCTGACATGTGGAGTGTTCTGACGAGTGTAGGGTGCGGAATGGCCATCGCATCACCCTATAGTGTACCCCAGTGACCAGATGGGATTTACTTGGCTTTCCCTTGTGACATTGGCAGAGTTCTTCATACCATTTTATCAATGGATAGAGGTCAGATTAACACAGCTGCGCTGGTCACTGCCGTCTTCCTGGATGGGAACCCCGAGACGGTCAAATCTGTGGTTAGAGAAATTGTTAGACATGGCCTAGTTGCGACCTCAATGGCACTCGTACATCCAAGCTATTGCCTTCAATTCGTAGCTTTCCTTCCCTATCCCCCCAATTGACAGTCCACTGACAGAGATGTATTTACGCACCAATTTATCAGTTGCCACCTCCAGTGCGCAGCTACCTACCCCACCTCCCCGAATCATCAGTGAACGAAACTGCGACAGCTCCAACCACTGTGCGACGAGTACGCGGTTATTACAGCTGACAATGATGTTGATGATGAAACTATATTTCACCAAATAATATGAGTCAAAGAAATAACCGGGGTAATATTGAAACAGGGGGTCTAGGCGAATGATCACGTTTTGTTAATAACAAATCGCCTGTCGACTCTCGCCAGACTCTTTTGTTTCGCCATACCCGTTGCACCTTACATCTTACTTCAGCATTGTTACTTTCCATGTATAAACTTTGAGAATTCGTTGTGGAGGGTTTCAGTTTGCTGTTCGGCCTACGTAGCTTGAGGTCACACGTGGTTTTACTGTGACAAGTGAGATCAGTGAACACACATCATAAAAAAGGAGCAACTGCCAGTTGGTGGCAGTACTGGCCTCAGGAAGGAGTTCAACAGGGCAGCTGAAAGCGAATATTTGCCTTGTGTTTTGGGGAATTCGCCCATCCAGATTACAAACCTCCAACAGCAACTGGCGATTGAGTTTGATGCCGCGGAACATGGAAGACGCAAAAATATCGATTTTCCTAATCGTAGTGGGTCCAGTCTATGCTGAAAAGCTGCACATCTGTTTCATCTTTAATGGGGATCATCAGCAATATGAATCTCACGAAACTCCAATGAGTTTCGAACCCGCGACCTTCTAGCCAGCGGCCGAACACCTGGCCGTTTGGCCTCACGCGGCTAGACAGAAGTGATTAACTCTCACTTAGGCAGAGTACAACGCCTCTGCAATTACATGAACCACATCAAGTGGTCACGTGTTGACTGGCCCCATGCGTGATGATTTCTCACTCATTTTGTGAAATTCTTCCGAGCCACTTAGATTGATCGCAGTTTAAGGAGATTTGGTAAGTTTCAACGGGATTTCGTCCCATCGCTGGAAGTTAGTGAAGCACTGCATGTTCCCAATTAGTAGCAAAGAGCTGTAAAGTTCTTCTGGGCTGGTACGACGATCTAGTCCAAATAGACACTGTACAATCAAAAACATCGATTACTTCGTCGTGCATTCTACCCGATGCTTTATTATTATCCACCAAAAATGACGGCACTGCTTAAGAACATCTCATCCTCGGGGATGAGGAACATGTGACATTGTGGAAAGTTACGGCAGACGAATTCATCTTCGGGGACAGGATCTCCGAAAACGCTGCTCGGTATGGCTACCAATCGTTACTCCTGACGCTCTCTTTGGTGGTTCGTATTCTGAGTTTCGAAATGAATTTTTGGAGCATCTGTCCCCGGATTTCTTTCTTTCTTCATCCGTTTAACAATATACTTACATTTCTGAAAATTTCCATTTATTCGAAGAACAAAGACGGGTTGGCGAACATGTTCTCGGCAGGGTCATTTCAAGTATTTCACCTGGAAAGGCTAAGAGAACAGTGTTTAACATACTTGAATGAGCATGGTGGACAAGAACAGGAAATTGAGTGAGAGACGACAACTGGTCACCTATCAAAGAACAATAAGTTCAGGTCACAAAATGGATGACTGGACCTTGTCAGCGCAGGGCAGTGCTGTGGTTGTGTTCAGGGCAGTGTGTAAGTGTGTGTGTGTGGGGGGCGGTGAATTGTACCACGGCATGAGTATACTAACATTTTGGGTGAGATTATAGGAACACAGACAACTGC
>NW_008751752.1:1155320-1163599 GCF_000715545.1 Opisthorchis viverrini | reverse complement strand
AATGCCCGACAGTATCGGCAAGAAATCGGTCTTCAAAAGGGAACTTGGCTTGGAGCGGTCTAGGATGGAGTTTAGGACTGTAATTCTATTCATTTATTGCTGGTCCAGAAAGTTCGTAAAAATCAAATTCTGCTCAGAGGAATTAGCCATTAGCCACACGACCGCTGTTGACTGGAAGAACTTTCTTCGCGAAGTTTGTGCAGACTTCAACGGTTAATCATACCGAAAACTTTGTGAATCCAATGACTGGAGCTCACACACAAACCATCGAATCTGTTTGGCACGTCTACAAGATGTAGAATAAACGCCAATGCGGTACACACTGATCTTTGGTGGACAGCTGCTTGTGTGAGATCGTTTGGAGGCAAAAGTACCGAAAAACGAACTTTTTCATGCAAACTATTAACGACATGTCCCAATTTCACCTTCTTCAATAAAAACTAAAAGTACGAATCCCGTATCCTCTTTTTTCTGATCTTTTCTGGGTGGCGGGGGTTAATTTTTTGGCGCGGCTTATACGGAAAAGATTCGTGTAAATAGTACCGTAGAATTTCGAAAACGATTCTTCCTTTTGATGTTCTGGATTGTCGAGACTACGTTTCATTCAAAGTTCCGTGTCCGGAACCTCAACACTGTGCAACTTTGAGGTTCCATTTAATATTTCCAAATATCAAATGACAGCTGCAAGAATGTCTGTCGCCAACAGCAGCAACCCTGTGGGCTTCGCATCTTGACAAACCGGTTTCTGGTAGTGTCCTTCTCAAGGTCACCCCCCAGGAGTACAAACCTTTTTGTCCCATTTATGAGTTACTTGCGCAAAGCTTGACAAGGTGAATCTGCTGATGACGAAGGAAAGTGAGAGTCAGTATGTCCTCTGGAAGTCTCTTCAGCAGAACTTTTGGGGAACCCAAGCTATCTTTTCGGTTTTCCTGATAAAACGTTTATCAACGTCTTACTAAAAATGGTCGAAAGCAAACTGGAACCTCCTCTGGTAGTGTAATCCACAATTTCATGAGCGTAAGATGCGTAAATTTTGCAGCTTTATCATTCACCTAATGGCCCATATGTCATAGTTTAAAATCTGAAAAAAATTGCCACAGCAACACCGTTGGTCTGGCGTAAGACGATGTTCTCACGAGCGAACTGAAAATAAGATCGTTAAATGGTTGTTCTTCCAAAATGGTTTATTGAAAACGGAGTAGTCCAGGAAAAAACGGAAGTGGAATGCGCCAAAGGACGGACAAGACCGGTCTGCAGGACCGTCCCGGCCATATAAAATGCCGCCCGGAACAATGTCCAGGGGGTCCTAATCCAGAGCGCTTCTGAAAGCTTTAAGGTCTAACATGGTTGTTGAGTCGAGCAGGGTTGACGTTTCCAGTCCACGAGAAACCGCATGGAATGCGAGACAATGACCGATAAGCCTTATACGCTTTGGGTATTGTGGAAAGATTTGAGAATTCCAGTGGAGATTGGTCCTGTAGGTGAAAGCGATCTGTACTGAAGAGCAGAAGAACGCCGCGCAGCTGTTTCATCCTTAGTTGGAAACATCAGTAGTGCGCATTTCACGAAACTTCAATCAAGCTCGAACCCGCGATCATCCAGCTCCGAGCGGTTGATCAGCAGCTTGATTAACTCGCGGTCTGATAGGAGCTAGTGAACACATGTGACCAAGTGATGCGGACCCGTGACTGAAGAATGAGCGGCGCTTAGTCCTGTCTAAGTGCGAGTTAATCACACTTGCTGATCAGCTGCTCGTGGCCGAACGGTTGTGTTCGAACAACTAACCAGGAGGTCACGGACTTGATTCTCGTGATGATTATACCCAACAAGGATGAAACAGGTGTAAAGTGCTTCTCTGCTTTCCAGTGTAGATTGACTTCACTTAGAGGAAGAAATCTCCGTAAAAGGTCTTGTGTGTTGCACTTGGTATCACAGATCCTGGGTCGTGGTTGTTTTAGCACACCTGAGGTAGTCGCTCCGAAACATTGCATTCCGACCGGTCACTGGTTTTTCACATTTATTTGTTTACGAAGGTTTTATTTTATTCCACTGAGAAATGGAGCATCCTCCCGTGGGATCGAGGAAACCAAGCTCGTAACCAGTCTCATCACTATCTGTGAGTTGACCGGACAGATCACTAAGATCGAAGCTAAGTTTACGAGAACGTATGTGAAACATTGAGGTAGACGTAGTCATCGCTATGTCAACAAAAAGGCAAGGGGAAGCACCGCTATGACCTTGATCAACATGATCCTAGGAGTGAAGGGTCCTCCCAAATGCCACAAGTGTACATTCTAGCCCACGAACCACATTCTTTAGTTGATAACGCATCTGTCAGACAATGCCAGAGAGCCCGATCGATTAGCTATTTGAAGACCTTCCAGAATGGAAAAAGTGAACCAATCAATAAACCCTTCAATGTGGAACGTTTTCTTCATCTATCCAGGAGTCACGATCAGTAGTCTGCCCCCCCCCCAAATGTCTAATATTTCTTCTCATCAAATAAGGGATACAACTGTGGAAAATTGAATTAATCATGAAATAGACACGAATGTAGACAAAACAAGAAATTTCATTTGTGCACAGATATCCGGTGGCATCTGGTTGCATCTTAAATAGCACTGACAGATTCGACGTTGTTAGTTTGAAACAGTGGATACTGCTGACAGAGAATGTGAGTAAAGTCTCGCTGGTATCAAAGTATTGTCCCCTCACCTGGTGGAAGGTGAAGGTCATGATTGCTTGACAACTTCAACAGAAGACAAGGTTGACTGATCACGTGAATGTATTGTCCCGTTCGATATGGGGAATTCTAGTGCCCGTATATTGAATTTCTACACCCTAACAGGCACAAGGCTTCCACTCATTTCCCTCGTGCGACAAATCATGATCACCATGTGCCAGTACTTTGGGCAGATGACTAGAAGTGAATAGATTTCACTTCTGAATTCTTACTTATCCTGTTTTGTGAACGAATGGGAATCTATACCCACATGAACCTGCATGATGTACCTATTAGGTAATAGTTACACTGCGTTGTCTTCAACAGGAATCAGTGTGGACCTTCAAAACCAGCCTTGTGGGACTTGTTTCCAAATACGGATTCCGATATGAGGATAGACAAATCAAAATGGCTGCCTAATGACCAACTGACATCGAAAACGCATCAAATAATACACATCAGTATTACAAGTAGGGTCTGGCTGGTGTCCAAGCTTCGTCCCGGCACCTGATGGAAGGTGAAGGAACACCGGGACAGTGTTCGGTCATCATTGCTTGATATTCAAATAATGTGCAGAAAAGTTCAATAGGATCTTTGAGAACATGTACTTTTCAGAAACACGTCTCTAATGGCCTATAAACCCTTGCATCATGTTTGAAAACGAAAGAACTCACAGCGAAAGCTCTCCTCTTCCGCTGAAAGAGGACTCGAAATTGCAGAATCGCACAGATGTCCGCAATGTCTGGCTCCTTAGTAAGTAGTATTGACAGTGATTCGGCAATGTTCAGTTAAGTCGTCCAACATGGCGTGTGTGCGGGGGTCTGTGCGCAGCCTCGAAGTTCACGCCACGGTCAAGCACATTTTGAGACATTCACATCATCCGTTTTCGACTGATGTCCACATACTTCGTGATTCCGTTGCAAGTCACGCTAGGAATTTCAGAAAGACATTTCAAAGAAGAGTTCTGCTTGGAGAATCGGTGCTTGGATATGCAAGTAATCCAATTCGAACTACTGCAGGTCTACTGAAACAACCGGAGTTGCCGATCTAGACAATAAAACAGGAGAAATTACTACACAAATTCCGGGTCGCTTATTCAGTGCCGAAGTCGAGTGCATTCCAAACAGCAATCGTAAGTGTCCTGTTGAATTTCAGAAGGAAAGAGGCGAGTGGTTATCAAATTACCGTTCTCAACGCTTTAAAACTTTGAGCGAACGCAAGGCGATTTAATTTTTGATGAGTCCGCACGCCTGCAAGTGGTCTCAAAATATCAAAACAGACTGTATTCTCTGGATCGGGAAATATCCCACTGTCAGAAGGCATCATGTAAGATTGACCAGTAAATCGATCAAATTCTAACAACAGAAACCTGTCCAACGTCAAAAGGCCCTTCAAAAGACCCCCTATTCACCGAAAGAGTATACGTGAGATTAGGGTGGTCACCCATCAAAAACCCACCTGAAAAGTCCTGTTGACAAAACTGTCTGAACTAAATTTATCAACGGACCGTTTGGGTTTCGCTTTCCCGATATGCCACTGCGTACAAAGTCAATGAGAACTCCTGGAATTTCCCATGATTAACATCATCATACTACTCAAACGAGTGTCCGAATCTTCCCTAGTCATGTGCAGCTCTACCCAATCGAATCAACCAGTCGCCCACATCTCTCAGCTCAAAATGATATCTTATCGCAGCCAGATTGTTAGCAAAACTGTGGAGTTGATAAGCCTGGAGTAATGTAAACACGAGATCCACTTGATTCAATCCGTTCACCCGAGCGCGTATTTGCGGGAATCGACCGAAAATTCGGAAGCACCTATCTTTCTGGTTGCGCACGATCTCGCGATATTTTTGATAATCAGAGAAGCGCGCGTAAGACGCACATACATGTCTGTTCAGCAAGACAAAAATATCCACAGTTTTTTCATTAAGCAATCAAACCTATTTCGATGGATAATGGAGATGGGAATTAGAGACGAGGGTTTCCCATTAGGAACGACAGTAGGAGAAACGCTGTTGAGACCATCCGAAAGAGAGCGCCAAAATTCTCAACGCTAATTATCTGACGTTATTGTTCACCGAGGTTTTGAACGCACATCCACTACTCATGAAGAGTGAGTAGCAGTTTGAGTGGAGATGGGAATCTATTCAGACCACTTTATTAGTCAAACTGTTCACGCTTTCGGAGCTACAATTCACAGAAACAATGGCCACTGACTCAATCGGGAATACTCAAAGAAGAGCACAATTGCAACGTTTTCGATCATGAGGGATACACCCCATTTTGAGATATACTCTTGATCTGATTACAAAATTCTCCGATGTTGAAGGTAGACTGGGTAATTACTGGCTCATTTAAGGACGCTAGTATCCAGTTTGGCGACCACTGTCTCCGGACGTGGTTGTTCACCGGCCAGTGGGTTGGCATGACATCAGTCTGTCAATGTTGCTGTCTGAGTGATGCACGTCGGGTGTGTGTGGAATAGTGAAATAGTGGAATATACCGGTCATCAGGGGAGAGATATGGGTGGGTGTTCCAGACGGATTTACTTGCATTCAACACGACTTGTCAAAGATGATTACCAAACTGAAATGTTTGTTACGTGTCCGAGAAGGAGAGAGAGAGATAAAGAGATAAAGTTCATCGGATGTACCTGACGCAACATGCGTGACCCAGTACTACATGATGTCTCCCATTGATCCGCCCCGTGTATTATATTCGCACCCAACCGAGCAGAGGGATGTCTGCTTTTCTGATCATTTATATGTCTAGTCAAAATGCCCGAAAAGTGGTCGTTCTCATCACACAAACACCATCTGTTTGCCAGTGTATCCAACCACTTCACCAACTTTGTCAAGATAACAAACAGTCATTCAAGAGACAATTTTATGCTTATGTAGGCACCAAGACTTTGAGTGCTAAACAAAGAAGCAACAGTACCAACGACAAAACAACGCATCAGGAAGATCCGATTCCTGAAAGTAACCTCAGAACACCCGAAACCTACTGCTCCACCAAAATCTCAACAGGAAAGCCGGCAAGCATTCAGGCCAGTCAACAATTCAATCAATTCAGCAAAACCTGAGGAGTCTTCTTGCACGCCACAGAATCACGACCGAATGTGATCAGCGTTCAGGCATTTCATAGAGGCACGATCGATGTCGATGGGTGTTCACTAACGCCTATCAGACAGCCTGGATCAATGTCAGAAAGTCCCCATTAAATAGCGTGGGGTCGGTGTAACTTTTGCTCTCGCACTCGCTTGTTCGGTTGTGTTCCCTTCTCTGAGTTTTGTTCTCCAGCACGAGGCACTGGAGCGGGTTAGCAGCAGATACCACAGGTCGGTGAATCAGCAGATGTAACACGGAGATTTCTGTCTTTACGTATGTTTAATTACACACAAATATGTCCTATCCGAACGTGACAGTCTATTCACATTTGCGCAACTCAAACAAATACTTCCGGTTCTTTCAGTTTCCATGTAACAGCTGAGAATCCTTTTCATAGGAATTGACCTGGCAAAAATCAATATTTGGCTCCTGTGTATTCCTGACAAACGTTTCGTAACGGGATGTTTGGTTTAAGCTTGCTGCGCCACCGCACACAACAGAGAAGATAGGAATTCAACTTTACCTAACTTCTCATTGCAGCGTCTTGCAAGGGTTACGAGTCCTTTCATACTACCAGCTTTTGGGGCTTCAGTCAGTAGTCATTAGCTCGATTGCTCGCTGTATTCACGCTAAACATTCAACCCACTCGACCGATAACCAATCACCTGACGTCTTCCCCATCGCTATTCGGTCTACTGATAATAGACGTATTAAAACGGCTCAAATTAGTCATATGGGTCAAAATGCCGGCAATAATTCTGAATCTGGTTCATTTGTAATTTAATCATCCTCCCTACCTAATTTCACACTCTTTCGTTGATTTGATGTGGCAAAGATTGCATTTCGTGATATGCGGAGATAAATTATGAGTCAACCATACGTTCTCTCAATGTGATCCTAGTCTGCGGAGCCATTCTGTTCATTCTGACTGCAGCCAATGCCAACAGTTCAGCAGTGACTTTTGCTGGAGTAAGATGACTGGTCAGCCAGTTGTAGTGCTTCAACAGAATTGAAGGGCATTTCTTTATGTAATGTTCATGCACTCACAACTTGTTAGGTTGGCTCATATATGCTCCTACATATATGCTCTCACATACCTTGGTGGTTGCATGCGCGGAGACAACACGCGGATAGCAAATGCTTGAGCGGTTTTCACCAAACTGGACTGTCAGAAACGAAGCTTGTTGGATTTAGCAGACCAGGTACACAAGGCAACTGTAAAAAGGCGTCTTAGTTGATGCTCGTAAGCCCTGGGTTCTCCGATATGGAGACCTTGGACATCCTCGAACTTTCGGTCATCGGTACCTTCGTGACTTAGCAAAAGTTAGTTAGCTGCAGTGAGTACGCGAAAAAGTGGTTCTTAAGCTGGTAAGCTCCCAGAATTGTTCAAGCAGTCGAATAAAATTATTGCGTTTATATGATTGGGGTATGTAGTATGTATAACCAACCATCGTCTACTCAACAAAGCATTGTTTTCCGTTCCCATATTATCACCAAACGCAGTTGGTGAGTCTTTAAACAAAAGGTAGCCCGTCACCCTGTTGGGCAAAAACGACATAATCATACGTTTTATCCGCTGACCGGTCCTTAGTAGTTGTGATGGGTTAGCTAGAACTGCGAAGAGACGTGGGATTTGTAATTGCTCTGAGGTTTCGCTTTCTATCAGGAATGTGCAGAAGTCCCAGTTGTTGTCAATCTGGCTGCGTTTTTTTGAGGTACCAAGTGATTGTCGTTCACTTTCCTAGGGTTTGAAGAGTCTTCCTTATATTTTCATAAAGGGAACTACTCACAGGGCTACTGAAAATGCGCCGACAGACCACGACCGGTTTCGCCCTTCTTGGGGATCATCAGGTGGGCGCAGTCCCCAAGTTTCCATCAACCTTATGTTCTACTTGAACCCAAATGGGGCTGGTTTCGAGAAATACACTCATTTGCAAATCAATTTGGTTTTCGCGAGAGACTCAACTAAATCTCTCGTTTATCGTATCCTACAACTGAATTTGCTCCGCACATTATACTTATACTGCTTTTGAAAATTGGAGACGTTATTTAACGCGAATTTCGCCCCTATTAGAACCCATTGGCAGTGCACACCCATATCCATTCCAGGATTCGAACTCGGTACATTCGTCATGCAAGGAGAGTGCAGCAGCATCAATTAACAAACACAAAGTAGACAAAGGCTTACACTTGATCGATTTTGACTCGGTTGCTCAAACACTTCAACTATGACCCAGCAGCTGCCCCGCCTGAGGTAGCATTCTGCGAAGTTAAAGTCCATAAGTTTTACCCTTGAATGCATAAGATGGGGTGCACATTTGATTCTTTCATACGACAGAATGCCCTTTCGTAGACTGTTGAGTATTTGCGTCAATAAGACGTTGTTGTCGCAGGTCTACCAAAAGGTTGAAACGAGTGAGGAAATCCGCGCCGGTAAATCTTAAC
>NW_008751752.1:1141817-1153803 GCF_000715545.1 Opisthorchis viverrini | reverse complement strand
GTACTAGACAGGAACTGACTTGTATAGCAGTTCAGTCGCGGGATCTAGTAAACACGCATGTACTAGACAACTTAGGTGAAGCCGGTTGAGGGGATATGGAAATGTCCGCCACAGTATTCATGTTCGACGTTTCCTAATTCATCACCAAAACAACTTTGGAGCACATATCCCCACATCCTTTGTTGTTCGTATGAAAGCTTCAGGTCGCATTCGCAGTAGAGAGAACTTAGACAGTTACCACCCTTTGAGTTGCCGTCGACTTTCAATTTGAGTGAGCTTTATTTGTCAATTTCATTAGCTGACTGATCATCGTCTGATCGATATATCTGGAAGTCCGAATTATGCTCCAGTGATGAGTTGTCGCCCAACCGAAAAAAAGCTACAATGAATGGTAGTTTTCTTCCGCTCTAATCACCAAATGAGGGACATCAAAAAGAATTGGGTGCCTGTAATTCTTTAGAAGTCCGACCTATCGGTTCAAAGTTCTTTGTTGACCTCTGGCCCGGTCAAGATCACCAATTTTACAGCTAAGTCATGGCTAAAATAGGGTCATCTGTTCTTCACCATCATTGTAACGAGGAAAGCCCTTCGCAATGTATTTATTTATTGGCACACTAACCAAACGGCCATAAACTATTGGACAGGAAATTGAACGTCTCATATGCACCTTATCTTTAAAAACTGAACGTCCTACCGCGTCTTCTTGAACTTTCTTGAAGATTCATTGATTATCACGCAATTGCAAAAGAACGTAGCAAGGCATTTCCGCAGGTTCCGTTATAAAACCCATGGGGTCAACCTTCCAGTAGACGCGAGGTGGAGTTACGAGAAAACCTCACACTACTTGTATGCCTCCTTAGTAGTATCCGCTGTTACATCAGTGAGTCGTTATCCAAATTCAGAAACTTTGGTCAGATTTATTGGCTTAATTAAAAGGATATAGCACAGTGTTTGTCAGTACAAGCCAGAAACCCTAATGATGTGTCTCACAGAGGTCACAGGGACGAGTCCGAGCATGTACTGTCTACCCAAGGATTCTCAACCGTTCCCAGAAGAATTTAAAAGTTGCGTCCTATTAATTTTGGAACCGTAAACTACCTTGAAGTTTAAGTCTACCTATCCACTCTCTGTTTCGTTGACTCACACTGTTGTGATGGTTTGCTCTTTTGATTTTTGGCTGTTTTTCCTCCTGGAGGTATAAAAACATAAAAGAAATCAGCACATTCGTTTTAAGGTAACACACCGGTCATAGAAGTTCCCAGACAGCTCATGATTAATTTCGCCTTTTCAATTTGGGCTCATCAGGTGGACTCAGTTTTTTGGATCCTGCGGCGGAATAGAAAGTTTATCGCCTGTTCATTTGACTAGTGGAGGAACAAAAGTAAAAAAAAAGAGAAACATAATCATTCATATGCGGTAGAACAAACGAGATCAATATATCCCGGGACTAACTTCCAACAGATAACCGTTTGGGGGATCTGTAGAACTCCTGTCCGCAATTCCCTCGGTTGAATGGTTCTACTTCTCCTGTCCCACGACAGCTAATCTGGTTAGTCCACATCAAGGCATAGAACGGTTAGACTAGACTTATTACAGATCACCAGATGTGTATTTTCTTGGCCTTGCCGGGAGTCGAACCAGGGACATGCGAGCCGAACTTGTTAGCACTTCTCAACAAGATCCTGAACCAACAAGTCTCTCTCACCCTTCAACGACTTGATTGTCATTGCTGTATCGCTCGACGGACCCGGCCGTCTTGGAAATCCTCAGCCAAACAGTGCCACAAAGGTTTGCAACTTACTGGGCGGTTTTCGAGAAATACACTCATTTGCAAATCAATTTTGTTCTCACGAGAGACTCAACTGAATCTCTCGTTTATGATATTCTACAACTGAACGTGCTGCACACAAGCCGCCTCATGATTCAGTTGGCACGATATTCAAGATATCGCAGTATATTTTCATGATGGAAACTACTCACATGGTCGCTAAAAACGCTTTGGCAGTCCACGACCGGTTTCGCCCTTCTTGAGGCTCATCAGGTATTCGCAGTCCCCGAGTTTCCGGTCGTGGGCTGTCGAAGAGTTTCCAGCAAACTTGTGAGTAGTTTCCTTCATGAAAATATACCGGACAGTTCTTCATTCGCTGTAGGTGGTTTCTGGATTTTTCGAATTATCAATCACGTTATTTTTACCCGAACGATTCTCCTGCCTACGCTGATAAAATCCTCCTGGTTGGTCCACATGAAAGCGGGCAAACACCGGGTTTGCTCTGGTTTTGCTCTCAGCAGAACCAACACTTCTCTCAAGGGGGCAGGCTTTTTGTACATATTCGGTATCCGAAAGAAATATTGGACATTCTATCCGGCCTCGTTTTCATCTACCAGTTGCAATGCGTTTTGCCAAAACTGGCACTTGATTTCGCCTGCTACAAAACGTCCTATCGAAACCTACGTTTTGTTGGACACTGAATTGAAAATTGCCTGTCATCAATCGGTTGACATAACCCTGGAACGTCAACAAGTAATCTATTTTCCCTGACATGATCCATCAAAAAAAATATCGAATACAGCTCAGACCACATCCGAATCACCAGTAGTAGCCTAATATATCTTGTGATTTTCTAAAAATTAATTTTTCTTTGCAGTTAGTTTGAGGAAATTTTCCATAGAGTGAGCTTCAGTTATTCTAAGACATCCAGCTACAGGGGTTATTTTTCTGGCTGACAGGTCCGTCACTGGGATTGCGCATCGTAGTTACGATTGTTCAAACGTAAGTGCAAGCTAGTTGTCGTTTCTTAGCGGGAACTAGTTAAGACCGGGTTTTCTGAAGGTGAAGAGATCGCCTTTGGAAGTCGTCAGATCCAAGCGGCTGTGAGGGCGACCACCGGAACAAGAAGGCCCCCCAGTGAGGCACCGCTGGCAGGGTGAGATTTTGGAATTTTAATAGAGAATCCCCCCCGTAAGTGGAGCCAAGAAATTTGTACAGCTGTTTCATCCTCAGTAGCAGTGCTCATCTCACGAAGTTTCAGGGATTTTTGAACCAGCGACCTCCCGGTCGGGGGTTTGAATACCGATGCCTTTGAGTACGAGCAGTCGATTAGCAGTGCGATAAAAAATGACACTTGGAGAGGATGTGACGTCGCTAATCCTCCAGCTACGAAATCCAAGTGACAACACGGGTTGGTTCCTCGAGCCCCTCGGGTTTCCAGCAAAAACTGACTTCACCTATAGGATGAGGTTCCCACCAGATTGAAACACGTGAATGAGACTCAAAACATACTTCGGTTCCTGTGAGTTTGCGGTTACTCGCCTGCTTTACATGTTCCCCGACCCTACTGGACAGATTTATCCATACTTAGTACTTGTAACCTGTCAAGCGATTGCATTACACAATGGGGGACGCAACGGGTCACAAGTAGGCAAGAGAAGAATATGAATAAAGGCATTTTTCGACATCTCTCTCCCTCTAGGGGTTCCATTAGGCATTCCTAATAAATCGGAGATTTACCTAGGCTTGTCCTGGTTCATCGTGAAGCTACCGCAATGTGTCCATTTTTCCATACCTTACGCGAGGAAGCACAACTTATCGGGGTCTTGCAGTAGCCTCCCCTGAAAAAGCGTTCAGCTATAGCACCCTTTCAGTACCTAGCTGCCATGCCCCGGAAGGAAGCACGAGGGCTAGGATACCATCAGGTTGCCCAAGCCTAGACAGGAGAAGTCGAGAGGCAAAGGTTGGGTTCGAACCACTGACCTTCCGCTCAGTAAATTCGCGCTCTAACTACTTGGGTCATATCGCCTCCCCCACCTTGAGAAAAACGCCTGTGGTCCCATTAAATGAGTGCGAGTCTATTGAAATTCAATAACCGACGCCCTGGATTCAGTTGTTTCTAAACGATTGCTGAAAGCAGGGGTACTCAGTTCCTGTTATTCAAACATCCAAGCCCTAACTACTGGAGATGTATTCTTAAAAAGTGTTTTTTCTGCCGGAGTTCAGTTGCATAAAAACGTCACAAGGGTTTTGTTTCACACCACTAAACAAGCCTGATTTAGGCATACAAGTATAGTACGGCAATTTTTTTTGTCTCACTTGCTTACAAGAAGTGAAGAAACCGTGCGTTCAGTAATCTTCTCTTGACAGGTATCATTAACGTTAGAATATTATCATTTCTTTTACGGCAATAAAATTCAACACACTTTCAAAGCATAAAGGAGGAGAAAAGGATCACACTCATTAGCGAATCAATTTGGTTTTCACGAGAGACTCAACTGAATCTCTCGTTTATGATATTCTACAACTGAATGTGCTGCACACAGGCCACCTCATTTTTCAGTTGGAACGATATTCGAGATATCGCAGCATATTTTCATAAAGGAAACTACTCACAAGGTTGCTGAAAACTCTTCGACAGCCCACGACCGGTCTCGCCCTTCTTGAGGCTCACCAGGTAGGCGCAGTCCCCGAGTTTCCATCAACTTTATGTTTTAGTTGAAACAGCCGTGGTCTGGTAAAGAGTTTTTAGCTACCTTGTGAGTAGTTTCCTTTATGAAGTCTGGATCTCATGTTTATAATTTCAACGCAGTGCTTGAAACTCAGGTGTCAGTGAACAGGAACAGTCCCAGCACTGATAACGAAAAAAGATTATTTGGGAAGAGGTTAAGTTTAGATTTTTCGTTTGTGACATTCTCAAAGGAACAACTGCTCGGACTGTTTTTTTATGGGCACGTGTATGGCTATTCTGAAAACACCAAGCTAGATTTCGAGAAATACACTCATTTGCACATCAATTTAGTTTTCACGGGAGACTCAACTGAATCTCTCGTTTATGATGTTCTCCAGCTGAATGTGCTGCACACAGGCCGCCTCATGTTTCAGTTGGCACGATATTCGAGATATCGCAGTATATTTTCCTGAAGGAAACTACTCACAAGGTTGCTGAAGAGTTTTCAGCAACCCTGTGAGCAGTTTCCTTCAGAAGAAAACGATGTTTCCAGTTAGAGAAGACACTTGTGGACAAAGTCTACTTATTTCTGTTGTGCCCAGTGATGAACAGTCTAACCAGATCTCGGACATTCCCCGGGGCCAGATTACTGTTGAATCAGCCAGTCGTGTGTGAGGGGATGCGAACTGCGTGAGTGCAACTCACTGGATGTAGTTCCCATCTGTGAGCGATGCAGCTATAGTACTGGTCAGCCTAACATGGTTAAGTGGCACATTGTTCACCTGCTAACCGATCTAGGCCTTGGCTGTTCCCTCTCAAGACCTTGTAACGCTAACCCTGTTTGGTGGTCACTCCCGGTTACGAGAGGCCGAAAGATAGCGTGTACGAGGGAGAGATACGCATTACTGATGATTCCCAACAATAAACGAAGCCGTTGTACAATGACTGGCATCATCCTTAGTATAACGCCTCCAATAATCATTCTTATTGTTTAATTTTATTGTTACAATGACTGCCAACGAATGGGGTTAGTTTAATTTGTTCAGTGCTAACCTTGTTGATTTTGTATATGGAGTTGGGCAATAAATTCTGCCGGACATGAATCTAACTGCCTTTGGTGAAGGTGCCCTTTTAAGATGAGCGCCACTCACAGACCATGCTGAATAGCATGTTGCCTATGTGGTGGGCACGGTGTTTGGTTTTCTATCGGTTCTTTTGTACGACTGTTACTGGGATAGAGATGGCCTAGTGGTTATGTTGCGCACTTGGCAAGCGAAAGGTCCGTGGTTCGAAACCCCTCTCGGCATCTCAACCACTCTTATCTGGGCTTGGATAACCTGGCGTCGTGCCTCCTTCGACTGCCATGGTAGCAACGCACAGAAAGGGTGTAACAGCAAAACAACTTATCGTTTAGTATACCTCTTTGGTTGGGGGCATGAGGTCTGTTCAGCCGAGACACCGAAAACTTTGCACGCCACCAGCACTTATTCTCTGGCTTTACTGGTTGGAAAGTCATGGAAGCAACGCCCGGAACCCACTGAGATTAAAACTCCAGAAAAATCTCAATAGGAAAGCCGGTAAGCATCCAGGCCAGGCAATTGCTCAATCAATTCAGCAAAAGCTGATGAGTGTTCAGGCACGACACAGAAGCACGACCGAACATGATCAGCATTTCATAGAAGCATGACCGAATGTGATCAGCGTTCAGGCATTTCATAGGGGCACGATCGATGTTGATGGGTGTTCAATAAAAGACTACCTGACAGCCTGGATCAATGTCAGAAAATGTCTTTTAAATGGCGCGGGACTTTTGCACTCGCTTGTTCGGAATAAAGCTGCTGTGTACCCTTGTCGGTGAGTTCTTTTATGGGACCAGTGGGAACAACAGTTAGGTATAACACCGTATAAATAGCGAGTCTTCCAAGGCAGACTACTCACCATCCTAGTTATCTGGAACTTCGTAAATTTCTTTCTCGTAAGGAGTACATACCCCCTTTTATGAACAGCTGCACCAAGAAGGGGGGCTCAAGTTCGAATCTTTCTGGAGCTTGGTGAGGTGCGTGCTCGTGATAATCCCAACAAGGAGAAAGGGGTTGTCCATTTTTTCCCAATAGGATGACTTAAATTGCAAGACTGAGGTCGTATTTGACACTTCGGATCAGTCACGAAAAACGAGTCACTTTGATAGGCTCCTCTGCTCGTATCCACTAACCATGACATCATGGTGACTCACGTGTTTACGATCGATAAGTTTACGACTATAGAGGAGAGGAGAGTTTACGACTTGCAAGCAATGAAATCATTCTGTTGTCAGAGGAAGATATCCTAATATTGGTTGTGGACACATTCACAATTGTCAGTTGTCCGTTTATAACTGATTAATCGATCGATTGTTATCATGCCATGCCGTGCATGTGAGTTGCACGAATTGAGTTGCTTGTCCTTTTGGAACACCCGCACACCTTGACACATATGACTGTGGCCTTGTTAATGTCGGAAGGAATAGTACGTTTTACATAAAGTGCAATCTTTCTGTAATTTTTTCGATGTATGGTAGACATCTCGGGTGAAATAGACAATAAAATATCATTGAATTGCGTGATTTTGGCGGGTGCTGTGTTCTTGTAGAAAACATAGTGGAATAGATTGGTTTTCATCGACTCATTTCGAGGACAGCTCACGGAGAGTTGCACGAGAAAATTGGGGGAGATTTCAGTAGTACCGATGTTTCCCGGATGGAATTAGAATCACATTTAACACAGCACCTGAGTAGAAGAAGAAATGGGTTATGTTCAACCAATCTAACACACAAAAATCTCTCGGCCGACACCCAACAGAGATTTAGCTTGACTAAGCTGATTGGTTCTCCTTCCACCTTGAATCTCGACCACCCTCGGAACCTAGTGACTTGGCCTGACGAAGCTTTTGTGTCAAAAGCAAAATGCTGCCAAGCAATAAATATACCGATTGTCACTAAACGAAGAAGGTTGTCACGAAAACGAAGGACTGGGTTACTTTCCCTAATTAAGACGAAATAATAAGAATAAATTTCCGTAAACATGCACACCAATGCGTATCATGTGAATCAACTCTTGAATTGCGCAAGAAGTTCCCCCCTTGTGGTGAGGAACAAAAGCAAGCCAGAACCCAAACAGCATTTGGGAGAAATTTGAAAAGTTTGTAAACAAATGGTTTGAAACTGCCCCCATCATGTGACGCTGGTTATTTTTAGATTGACTAAATTCTCAACTCACGCAGACAGAAAAACTGGCGAAAAGCAGCTGCGTGGGTGTTGATCACGTGGTGTGATTTTAAGGTATTTCCCAGGCTTAGATAAACAGTATAATGGTTGACCATTTTCTGTCCTGATAACAAGTGTTTTAAAGAGGAGAGACAATTTTCCCATGGTTAAGGGGATAGATAGGTTTCTGATGTACATTTACGTCACTCACGATTGATACACACATCCGGCGCACGGTTTGCTCAGCGCGGAGGTTGTTGGCAGTTAGCCGGTTCTTTCGAAAATACGCAACCAATGGAAATCGGAACTATATTCGCGCAATCTTAACCTAGCTGCTATGTTGCGTTCACATCTTTTCTAACGGGAAAATATTCGTATGAAAGAATTAAATGGGCACCCCATCTTGTGAACTGAAGGGCAAAAACTTGTTAGTTTAATTCGCAGAATGCTGCCTCAGGCGGGGCAGTCGGTCGAAAAAAAGTAGGGTAGCTGCTGGGTCATAGTTGAAGTGTTTGAGCAAACGAGTCAATTCGATCAAATGTGTGTTTGTGTTTGTTAATTGATGATGATGCACTCTCCTTGCATGGCGAATGTACCGAGTTCGAATCCTGGAATGGATATGGGTGTGCACTGCAAATGGGTTCTAAGAGGGGCAAAATTCGCGTTTAATGACCTCTCCAATTTTCAAAAACAGTATAAGTATAATGTGCGGAGCAAATTCAGTTGTAGGATACGATAAACGAGAGATTTAGTTGAGTCTCTCGCGAAAACCAAATTGATTTGCAAATGAGTGTATTTCTCGAAACCAGCCCCATTTGGGTTCAAGTAGAACATAAGGTTGATGGAAACTTGGGGACTGCGCCCACCTGATGATCCCCAAGAAGGGCGAAACCGGTCGTGGTCTGTCGGCGCATTTTCAGTAGCCCTGTGAGTAGTTCCCTTTATGAAAATATAAGGAAGACTCTTCAAACCCTAGGAAAGTGAACGACAATCACTTGGTACCTCAAAAAAACGCAGCCAGATTGACAACAACTGGGACTTCTGCACATTCCTGATAGAAAGCGAAACCTCAGAGCAATTACAAATCCCACGTCTCTTCGCAGTTCTAGCTAACCCATCACAACTACTAAGGACCGGTCAGCGGATAAAACGTATGATTATGTCGTTTTTGCCCAACAGGGTGACGGGCTACCTTTTGTTTAAAGACTCACCAACTGCGTTTGGTGATAATATGGGAACGGAAAACAATGCTTTGTTGAGTAGACGATGGTTGGTTATACATACTACATACCCCAATCATATAAACGCAATAATTTTATTCGACTGCTTGAACAATTCTGGGAGCTTACCAGCTTAAGAACCACTTTTTCGCGTACTCACTGCAGCTAACTAACTTTTGCTAAGTCACGAAGGTACCGATGACCGAAAGTTCGAGGATGTCCAAGGTCTCCATATCGGAGAACCCAGGGCTTACGAGCATCAACTAAGACGCCTTTTTACAGTTGCCTTGTGTACCTGGTCTGCTAAATCCAACAAGCTTCGTTTCTGACAGTCCAGTTTGGTGAAAACCGCTCAAGCATTTGCTATCCGCGTGTTGTCTCCGCGCATGCAACCACCAAGGTATGTGAGAGCATATATGTAGGAGCATATATGAGCCAACCTAACAAGTTGTGAGTGCATGAACATTACATAAAGAAATGCCCTTCAATTCTGTTGAAGCACTACAACTGGCTGACCAGTCATCTTACTCCAGCAAAAGTCACTGCTGAACTGTTGGCATTGGCTGCAGTCAGAATGAACAGAATGGCTCCGCAGACTAGGATCACATTGAGAGAACGTATGGTTGACTCATAATTTATCTCCGCATATCACGAAATGCAATCTTTGCCACATCAAATCAACGAAAGAGTGTGAAATTAGGTAGGGAGGATGATTAAATTACAAATGAACCAGATTCAGAATTATTGCCGGCATTTTGACCCATATGACTAATTTGAGCCGTTTTAATACGTCTATTATCAGTAGACCGAATAGCGATGGGGAAGACGTCAGGTGATTGGTTATCGGTCGAGTGGGTTGAATGTTTAGCGTGAATACAGCGAGCAATCGAGCTAATGACTACTGACTGAAGCCCCAAAAGCTGGTAGTATGAAAGGACTCGTAACCCTTGCAAGACGCTGCAATGAGAAGTTAGGTAAAGTTGAATTCCTATCTTCTCTGTTGTGTGCGGTGGCGCAGCAAGCTTAAACCAAACATCCCGTTACGAAACGTTTGTCAGGAATACACAGGAGCCAAATATTGATTTTTGCCAGGTCAATTCCTATGAAAAGGATTCTCAGCTGTTACATGGAAACTGAAAGAACCGGAAGTATTTGTTTGAGTTGCGCAAATGTGAATAGACTGTCACGTTCGGATAGGACATATTTGTGTGTAATTAAACATACGTAAAGACAGAAATCTCCGTGTTACATCTGCTGATTCACCGACCTGTGGTATCTGCTGCTAACCCGCTCCAGTGCCTCGTGCTGGAGAACAAAACTCAGAGAAGGGAACACAACCGAACAAGCGAGTGCGAGAGCAAAAGTTACACCGACCCCACGCTATTTAATGGGGACTTTCTGACATTGATCCAGGCTGTCTGATAGGCGTTAGTGAACACCCATCGACATCGATCGTGCCTCTATGAAATGCCTGAACGCTGATCACATTCGGTCGTGATTCTGTGGCGTGCAAGAAGACTCCTCAGGTTTTGCTGAATTGATTGAATTGTTGACTGGCCTGAATGCTTGCCGGCTTTCCTGTTGAGATTTTGGTGGAGCAGTAGGTTTTGGGTGTTCTGAGGTTACTTTCAGGAATCGGATCTTCCTGATACGCTGTTTCGTCGTTGGTACTGTTGCTTCTTTGATTAGCACTAAAAGTCTTGGTGCCTACATAAGCATAAAATTGTCTCTTGAATGGCTGTTTGTTATCTTGACAAAGTCGGTCAAGTGGTTGGATACAGTGACAACCAGATGGTGTGTGTGTGATGAGAAGGACCACTTTTCGAGCATTTTGACTAGACATGTAAATGATCAGAAAAGCAGACATCCCTCTCCTCGGTTGGGGATCGGAATAGGTGTAGGAAGTTCTTACTTGATAAGTTGACTTCACTGATTGTCTTGGAGTCAGGTTTGAGTCAGAGGCTTTGGATGAGGACCCCAATCATCTTTAGGCCTTGGCTTGGATATCGTCGTGATAACCCCGTCAACACATAATCATGATCTGTACAACTATCAATGGTCACGTAACACTGGACGTAGCATGGTACATTTGTCCGATCACCTTAATTTCCGACGGCCTAAACGAAGGGATATTCCCAACCTGATGTTGCAAGGCTATATGAAGCCTAAGGTGCGGTGATTCACTGCTCACGAACGCGACCGGTACTTATCCAATCAGCAGCACTCTGTTGCTCTGATCAATGCTACACGCGGAGTGACGGACCCTCGAATATCTGTGACCACTAGATCGGTAGGAATTTGAGAGTGCGAATATAATACACGGGGCGGATCAATGGGAGACATCATGTAGTACTGGGTCACGCATGTTGCGTCAAGTACATCCGATGAACTTTATCTCTTTATCTCTCTCTCTCCTTCTCGGACACGTAACAAACATTTCAGTTTGGTAATCATCTTTGACAAGTCGTGTTGAATGCAAGTAAATCCGTCTGGAACACCCACCCATATCTCTCCCCTGATGACCGGTATATTCCACTGTTCCACTATTCCACACACACCCGACGTGCATCACTCAGACAGCAACATTGACAGACTGATGTCATGCCAACCCACTGGCCGGTGAACAACCACGTCCGGAGACAGTGGTCGCCAAACTGGATACTAGCGTCCTTAAATGAGCCAGTAATTACCCAATCTACCTTCAACATCGGAGAATTTTGTAATCAGATCAAGAGTATATCTCAAAATTGGGTGCATCCCTCATGATCGAAAACGTTGCAATTGTGCTCTTTGAGTATTCCCGATTGAGTCAGTGAATATTGTTCCTGTGAATTGTAGCTCCAGAAGCGTGAACAGTTTGACTAATAAAGTGGTCTGAATAGATTCCCATCTCCACTCAAACTGCTACTCACTCTTCATGAGTAGTGGATGTGCGTTCAAAACCTCGGTGAACAATAACGTCAGATAATTAGCGTTGAGAATTTTGGCGCTCTCTTTCGGATGGTCTCACCAGCGTTTCTACTACTGTCGTTCCTAATGGGAAACCCTCGTCTCTAATTCCCATCTCCATTATCCATCGAAATAGG
>NW_008751752.1:1130812-1141175 GCF_000715545.1 Opisthorchis viverrini | reverse complement strand
AAGCGGTCCGTTGATAAATTTAGTTCAGACAGTTTTGTCAACAGGACTTTTCAGGTGGGTTTTTGATGGGTGACCACCCTAATCTCACGTATACTCTTTCGGTGAAAAAGGGGTCTTTTGAAGGGCCTTTTGACGTCGGACAGGTTATTGTTGTTAGAATTTGATTGATTTACTGGTCAATTTTAGATGATGCCTTCTGACAGCGGGATATTTCCCGATCCAGAGAATACAGTCTGTTTTGATATTTTGAGACCGCTTGCAGGCGTGCGGACTCATCAAAAATTAAATCGCCTTGCGTTCGCTCAAAGTTTTAAAGCGTTGAAAACGGTAATTTGATAACCACTCGCCTCTTTCCTTCTGAAATTCAACAAGGCGCGTACGATTGCTGCACTGAATAATTGACCCGGAATTTGTGTAGCAATTTGTCCTGTTTTATTGTCTAGATCGGCAACTCCGGTTGTTTCAGTAGACCTGCAGTAGTTCGAATTGGATTACTTGCATATCCAAGCACCGATTCTCCATGAATAACTCTTCTTTGAAATGTCTTTCGGAAATTCATAGCGTGACTAGCAACGGAATCACGAAGTGTGTGGTCATCAGTCGAAATCGGATGATGTGAATGTCTCAAAATGTGCTCAACCGTGGCGTGAACTTCGAGGCCGCGCACAGACCCCGCACACACGCCATATTAGAGGTCTTAACTGAACATTGCCGAATCTCTGTCAATACTACTTACTAAGGAGCCAGACGTTGCGGACATCTGTGCGATTCTGCAATTTCGAGTCCTCTTTCAGCGGAAGAGGAGAGCTTTCGCTGTGAGTTCTTTCGTTTTCAAACATGATGCAAGGGTTTATAGGCCATTAGAGACGTGTTTCTGAAAAGTACATGTTCTCAAAGATCCTATTGCACTTTTCTGCACATTATTTGAATATCAAGCAATGATGACCGAACACTGTCCCGGGGTTCCTTCACCTTCCATCAGGTGCCGGGACGAAGCTTGGACACCAGCCAGACACTACTTGTACTACTGATGTGTATTATTTGATGCATTTCCGATGTCAGTTGGTCATTAGGCAGCCATTTTGATTTGTCTATCCTCATATCGGAATCCGTATTTGGAAACAAGTCCCACAAGGCTGGTTTTGAAGGTCCACACTGATTCCTGTTGAAGACAACGCAGTGTAACTATTACCTAATAGGTACATCATGCAGGTTCATGTGGGTATAGATTCCCATTCGTTCACAAAACAGGATAAGTAAGAATTCAGAAGTGAAATCTATTCACTTCTAGTCATCTGCCCAACGTACTGGCACATGGTGATCATGATTTGTCGCACGAGGGAAATGAGTGGAAGCCTTGTACCAGTTAGGGTGTAGAAATCCAATATACGGGCACTAGAATTCCCCATGTCGAAGGGAACAATATATTCACGTGATCGGTCAACCTTGTTTCTGCTAAAGTTCCTGTTCACATCACTCTTGTTTGAACAGTCCCCGTAGGATGGGGCGAGTTGTACTGGCGTACCCGCACAAAAGCGATAATCGGCTGTACACACCCTCATCAATGCTCTTTAGCGGTCTACATGTTTCTCAGGGCTTGTGAGACAATTGTGCTAACACTACTCCACCACCAGACAGACTAACACAAGCGTGAGCATGTTCACCTGTTCAGACGTCATAATTCAGCGTGCGCTGGTGATCGAGTGATGCCACAACGTTTGCCTCCCATGGCTCGGCCAATCATATCCACTGCTGATGGACTCTGGTTGGAGCTATGGTCGTCTTCTTCCTTCAGCCGTAGCATCCCAGTGCCTAACTACCATGCTGAAGGAAGGAAGGGCTGGGATACTGCCAGGTTGTCCAGGCCTAGTCAGGAGAAGTCGAGAGGCCGCGGTCGGGTTCGAACCACGAACCTTCCAGTCAGTAAATTCGCGCTCTCACTAATGAGCCATCTCGCCACCAAGGCGATAGGGGAGGGCTGTACAAATAATGATCAGCTGATGGAAGTTATACGTAGGACCGATCCCTCAATCATCTTTGTGTTTATAAAAGGTCTGTACTTCATCAGGAGTAGAACCAAAGTCCAAATCGAAGGTTGGAAAACAGCTCCTCGTAGTCAGAGGATATCTTCGAGTACAGGGGGCTACTGCACCGGACCTGAATGCTTCCTTGTCAGCCTCCTATTCAGCCTGTCCCCTAGATGACACCAACTGATACGAACTTGGGTTAAACTAATAAATGTACACACCACTTAATGTGACATTATGACTGCACAAGATTTTGAGGAAAAATAATGTTTCCAAAAATCTGACGTCAATCTTTTTTTAATGTCTCTACAACCGACATCGAACGTTAACATCTATATCTGTGTGTTTTATTCCAGAGTGTGTCAACAAATTCCCGCCGAGGGCACATCTTAAAGACGAAAAAACGCTTGGTTGTTGTCATGACAACGTTAGATGAGTTTGCTTCAAAACGTCTCGTCTGGACGTTCACTACCAGCTTGATGGGGATAGTGAATGGGATGGCACGATGCGAACTTGAATGCGTAACAAGCGGCTCCGGTCGGTTGCCCACCGGTGCACGTTTTCCAGGGGTTGGCGTATGTCATCAATTATTTCGGTTCTCGCTCAAATCACTACTGCAAGATTGAACCAATCGGTCGAAATGCAGTTTGTCATCTGGCACATCAACGACAAGCAACTAACCGGTAAACATCCGGTTTCATCATACACAAACATGAATACTGTCCATTTTTCCATGAACTGCCAGCGTTTGCCTCATTAGCGTTGATAGTTTTAAAAATACACTATTAGGCACGCACCCGTCCCACACATGAGTGTTGTTCAGTGCATGCAATGTGTACTTTCGTTTTTGTACACTGCATGGAAGTACACTTAGAATAAGTGGTGGATAAAAAAATCGCGAAATATTCCTAGTTGGTTTCCCGTGGGATGTAAAATTAAAACTAAGTTGAGTTACTCGTTTCTCGTGTTCTCATCAGAAATTACACAGTTCGGTGCCACATGCGTCAAAGGTTGGTGGGTATCATTGTAGATTGTTCCGGACTGGAACGCAAAAAGTTCCTCAATCTCCTGTAATTTAATTTCTGCAACCAAATATGTTAATTAAGCGACGATAATGCGGTTAAACACTGACCAAAGCAACTGGGAAAAAGTTTGAAATTCCGTGAGGACGGTGGTTCGCCCACCGTCGCCAGCAGACCGCTCACAATGTGCCATTTCTGAAGATCTTGAACTTTCTGTTTGGGATGCCACCCCGGCCTAATCTCTGGCTTCTGATATTCTTGATCTCATTTTTCATAATCTCATGTTTTGGTTGAAACATCGCAGCATATTCTTGTGGAAGAAACTACTCACACTCGAACAGCCCATGACCAGGTTTGCCCTTTCACTCTTGGTCTCATCATGTGGGCACTGTCCTCGAGTTCTCGTCAACCTGATGTTCTACTTGAACCCAAATTGCCTGAAGTTCCACAAACTCTTTCGCACATCAGTTTGGTTTTTACGTGGTATTTGTCCGAATCCCTCTTCTTCACGTGCTACACTAGGCCGATTCATGTTTCACTTTGTACGATACTCGAGATATCGCAATAGATTGCTTGGACCTAACACACTACTCATACGTTTGCCTAAAACTCCCTGACAGCCCACGACTGGTTACGCCATTATTGGTGCTCATCGGTAGTCTCCGAGTTTCCGTCAACCCGGTTCCCCGCTTGGACCCAAATTGCACAAAATCCGAAAAATAGTTTGAAACAGCCTACTTCATGTTATCGGTGGATGATCACTGGTGTGATTCGGCTCTAGTTAGGCTGTATCACTTCGACTCCACCAGTCACACAGTTCTCATTAGATAATCCTGTGTTGACTGGTCCCTGGAGCGGGGAATTTCCAGATGCAGTCCTTCGTCATCCTCTGTGAACACATTATTCGTACGCAGTGTAATAACCACGAACAGAGATTTCATCAAGCAAGTGCCCTCTATCTATGCTGGATTGTTCGCAAGAGTTGAACTCATGTGCCACGTGATTGAAATTTGATGAATGCTCCCAGTCCTTGATTGATTTGTGGAAAACTTCCACCCGTTATCTTTTAGTATCGGAAAAAATGAATCTTCATGACGATGAAAAATGAGTGGACACACTTCCTTGTTTGCACTGTCTGCAGCGTCCAGAGTGTAAAAATTCGGGTAACAAATGAGTGTAGTTCTCTAATTTCGTGCGATTTGGGTTCAAGTAGAACATAAGGTTGACGGAAACTCGGGACTGCGCCCACCTGATGAGCCCCAAGAGGGGCGAAACCGGTCGTGGGCTGTCGAAGATTTTTCAGCAACCTTATGAGAAGTGTATTGCTTCTATGATATGGTTTCTGTTATTTGAGGATGAGTGGAGCCATGTTCTGTCTCACTGAGAGCTAATCACTCTGCTGATCGATCAGTGGCGGTTTGGAAACTACCTGAGTTTTGGGCGGTGTGCATTGCAGATAATGCCTAACATGGGTGAAACTGCTAGACTGTGCTTCTCAGCTTTCCAATACAGACTGACTTTACTGACAGGACGAAACCTCTAATGAATATTACTAGACATCCTCACGTCACTATGAATCAATAAGCAGTTCAGAGGAAGAATCATTTCACTGGATTTGTGAAACTTCCTTGTGAGAAGTCGTCACTCCAGTCGCCAGTTCAATACGTGACCACGTGACGTAGTATCCTTATTGTTCCTGCATAATCTATCTAATACGCCCAATGTTTATTGCACGCGGCGGTGTTAAAATGTTGTCTGAAGTATCCATGTTAGGGAAGGGTAACGACTGGTTTTACAATTGAAAAGTCCGTGCCACCTTCCTTGGGCCTTTCCAAAGTCCGCAATCTGAAAAAGTTCACCACCGTCAGGAACGACCATTTGGATCAGCAAGCCCTGTTTACTCATCATCCGGTTCTTACATAGTACTCATTTCAACTGACAAGACGTGAATTGGAACTGTTACCAGGTACTTCGTTTGGTCCGAGACCAGCCAGTCCGTCTTCACGACTTCCGTCTGCAGAAGATGCGAAAGTTTACTAGAGACAATTCTATGAAGAGGTCCTAATGGAGATCCTCATTCTCAGCAGTGGAGGTTCGTAAATAGTTCACTCTGCGAAGAGGCACAGGACAGTGCAACTCTAATGTGTACCAACTTCATATTTTCTACTCATATAATCGGCTGTTAGAACAGGCTTCCCGAATTGGCCGTTACTACACAGTCTAGAATTCAACACACATGAACGTTACCGTAGAGGTTACACAAATCTTGTCAGGGATTGCACTGCTCTTTAGAACGACTCTCGTCAAAACAATGATCAGTGGTCTAAGACACTTTCGCAACAATTAGGGTCGTCTTGTAGACATCTTCCCTTAGGCTTCTTAGAGTTACATGGATCCACGTTAACAAAACTACGGCAGTTCAACCACCTTTTACGCCGCAACATTAACAGTGTACATCCCACCAACTAACCGGTTCGTTTCACTTAACGTTTTTGCCCAAAACTGAGCATCTCTGTTTGCTTAGCAGACTAAATTCAGAATGCAAGCCTAGTTGGGTTTGAATTCTTCGACTGGCAATGATAAGCGGTGCATGCCCCACACATATTTAGTGTTAGTCGAATCTGCACCCTGGATATCTTGAATAGTGTATCAACTGAAATATGAGGTGGCCGTTGTTCGGTTGAATAATATCACTGAGGAGAGGAGAGGTTGATCTGCTTTTCTGATCATTTACATGTCTAGTCAAAATGCTTGAAAAGTGGTCCTTCTCATCACACGCACCATCTGTTTGCCAGTGTACTCAACCATTTGACCGACTTTATCAAGATAACAAACAGCACCAAAACTTTGAGTGTTAAACAAAGAAGCAACAGTATCGACGACAAAACAGCGTATCAAGAAGGTCCGATTCCTGAAAGTAACCTCAGAACACCCAAAACCTACTGCTCCACCAAAATCTCAACAGGAAAGCCGGCAAGCATTCAGGCCAGTCCAATTTGGGTTCAAGTAGAACATACGGTTGACGGAAACTCGGAGAGTGCGTCCAGTTGATGAGCCATAGGAAGGGCGAAACCGGTCGTGGGTTGTCGAAGAGTTTTCAGCAACCTTGTGAGTAGTTTCCTTTATGAAACTAAACCCAAAGCTCTTGTAGTTTAAAGTGTCGCCATCTCGCAATGTGTGCCTTCTCGGTGTTGAAAGAACAGAACTCACTTTCAAAGTTCTAATTTCAGTCAGATTAAGCAACATGTACCGCAATCATCGACAGTGAAAATAGAAAGTTTGAATAAGACTCAGATACAACGAGACCGAACCTGCCCGTTGAAAATGCTGGTCAATCATTTGCTTATGTTCTACGGACGCTCAAGAAATAACAGGGGCGAGAGATTTTTCGAAAAACAAAGCTGGTTTCACCGGAGGTCGTATTTCACAAAGTGGTGGGTGCATTGACGAACGAGATATGTACCCGTCGTCACGGGTGTCCAGCAGGTACTTTGAAGTCACCACACGGAGAAGACAAAGTCCCCCGACATGTGTTAGCGCACATATCCATAGCGACAGATGGTCGGAACTTCGGGAAGAAAGTGATCCTTTATGATAAGAAACTGCTGGCACAATCGAGTCGGTCAGGAAGAATTCACAAAAGAACTGGTAGGGAATTCACAGTGGAGAAACTGCGTTAGTCAGAAGTTTGACTTGTGACGAAGGGAAAGTTTCCCTCAGTCTACCAAACGTAGACACCAAGAACAACTATCACAGCAAACCGCTTAACGGCCAACTTTTCCTGCAGTAGGCCAGCAGAAAGATCGGCTGTTTCCGCTGTCAACTGCGCTGCAAAATAACCGAACTCGTGGATCAGTTGATCAACTGGATCGGCCCGAGCACAATAAGATGTTCAGATTAGAGACAGAAATCCTTGAAACAAAGAGTAAGGCGAGAACTGAACTCCCAAAGAGTCCACATCAAAGGATTGTAGTTCACTGACATCATTTACCTTCATCATCATCATCATCATCATCATCATCATCATCATCGACAGCATGACATCAGTGTTCAACACCGATGCTTCACTGCCGTAATTTACCTTCAGCCAAACGTGGTCTTTACAGCGATTTCTGAAATCCGTACAGACGGAATTGGTCATTGGTTCATTTAACAGGCAGTTGCTGGCTGGTGCGTGTTCAAGTGTAGTGAAGTGAATCGAACCCTTGGATGACTTTCGTAGCGGTTCGGAGGCACGTAACTAGGGTTCTTTTCATTTCAACTATGTACTATTCACCTCCAACCACCGTCGATATACCATTCGACTGAATTCAACTCGATGCTTCTCGTTTTTCACTGCGGGCAGCATTATGTCAGTGCCATCAAAGCCTGGCTCTATAACTGGGTAGAAGAATAAGGCGTAGAGTCTGAAGTGGACGACCGATATGAGGCATCGCTCGTTCCTGAAGTGAACCAGCATTCTGAGCTTCTCGGTTCTTCGCTAATGCCGTGGCTGAGTTTGCCAGAAATGAACTCAAGATATCTTCCTGTATAGGATGAAATCCAAATATGAAGTACCAAGAACTTCTCACTGTCTACAGAACATTGGAGAGATGTTCGGAATGGAAAGCACCCATTATTCACCCGAACTCCTCTTTGAGAAGTCGTTCCTTGGTACATGTGAGGTGAAAGACCAGGGGGTACTGCTTGCTGCAGACACATACAAAGTGCTGGTCAGCGACCAGTGTGACCTCTGCGAGACATTGCAAACCCGAGTCCTGCACTACCGATCCTTTCGAAAGGGAGTCTGCACAACTTCCAGCAAAATCAAATGAAAAACCACAATACGAGATACAAAAACACGGAAATAAGCCTTGTGTCCTTGTGTCATTAGCCCACAGTTGAGCATGAATAGTCAACAGTTGTGAGTGTAGGCCAATTGGCGCAAGTTTTCTCGGCAAACTTATTCACACCACGGATGTTTCTCACAAAGACTAAAAGTACAACAAAGTGGCTAACTCGTGTTCGAATTGTTCTGTTTTTGTTTTTCCCCTTCACACATGGATGACTGTTCCCCCCCTTCCCGGTCGTCTCAAATTGCCCAAAATAATTTGAAATTTGATAGATAGACTTCTCAGACGAAAAAAGTATATTTGTATCGTTGAACCACTGTGTGTTGTTCGGAACAAAAGACGGGAGCTTGGAGAGGAAATGGGGGTGTAATGAGTTTACCTTGTTTGATTTGCTTGCTTGCTTTGTGTGAGTTGGGTATGTGAGTGTGAGAACGGGGAAAAATTAAATATATCGACGTGGAGGAACGGTAGTTGGAGAACAGACGTTTTCTCGTGAGGATTGGTTTGCTAATTTCGGCTTTCTTAAAAAGTCCACGTGAACATTTCCCATTTTGAGTTAGTCTATTCATCCGGAACATATCTATGGCAAATCACAAATTGTCGATGAGAACCCGTTGAATCCAGCTGACAAATCTGATCGAACTGCAGAGAAGGCATAACTGCAGAGGACTTGACATCCACTTCAGTTTTATCGATCGTCTACATAAAGCCTACATTTGTAGGTTTAGACCACGGTAAGAACGATGATACTTACTCGAGGACATTTAGAGGGATGAGGGGTGGTCCGAAATTAATACTAAGGCAACCAGGTGATTTGAACCACCAGTTTTCAGAACATACATTTCATCCAGAAGGTTGTCAGTGAATATAGAAAAGCCGGAAAGCACTTTACGCTAGTTTCATCCTCCTTAGGTACTATCGGCGGTGCGCATCTCACGAATCTCTAGAGGAATTTCAACTGGAAACTTCCTGGGCCGAGTTTGAAAACTCTACCTTTCGCGAGTGGCTGATAAACGGTGTGATTAACTCACATTTAGACAGGATATAGCACTGTCGCTCGTGCGATACACACAACACGGTCTTTTGTCGACTGATTTTTCGAGTGACGACTTCTCGGATCGAAGGCTTCTGTGAAGACTTGCAAGAAACTCTCCTGACTAGGTAGAGTAGATCCAGTCTCATACGTTTCTCATCCCGAACAACGTTTCGTCTCTCAGTGTCAGCATCCGGGGCGTTTGATTTAATGTTTGAACAAATGCTCACGGAAAGTGCTAGAGGTCTTGCCAATCAGGTTGGTGGATCCCTAGATCGGCGACCAGGTGATTTCTTTGGGGTATTCAGTATTCATCTTTTACATGAGACAAACAGTGTCCCTTTGTGCTCATTTGAAGTGAGAGCTGATACAGGCAACGGAAAGAAGGATTTCTCCTGGTTGATTCACTTTGGACTACATCATTCCCCGATGCATTGTCGGAAAAGTGTGACCCATTGTGGTGAATCTAACTTGGCCGCATGATACTTCCCCCCCCCCAGCCAATGTACTTTCGATCTCCAATTGTTTTGTTCACCTGTGCCCGCCCCTCTGCCTGCTCATTTGTTTACTCCACAGCTTCTGCTCCTCTGCACCCACCATTCGCCTTACCGCAAAGGCCATCCCGTACGCTGGCATGCGTGTATGTGTCAGTGACTCAATTACCCATGCATGTTCGTGCTTCGTCTTTTGGGCCTTCCGTATGATTTTACTGCTAACCAGAATCACGTGACTGTCCTCCAACGGGATGACCGCAGCCTCTGCTACGGATCCATCATCCTGCTCCTGGTTGTGTGGACGTTCACACTGCACTGTGCCGGTCAGTGTACTTGTTGATGATACGACAGTGGACAATCGAGGTTTGCTATATACATTGTGTCACTGGATCTTTTCCAGATAACCCCCGCCTTGTAATGCGAAAAGTGCATATGCGAACAGTTAAGCCCCGCCACATTTTGCCAGCTCCAATTTAGTGTACATACACAACCTTGACCTAGTTTTGATGAATACAGTTCCTTGCCCGCCCCTAGGCTCATTTTGTGCAAAANAACCAAATTTATTTGCAAATGAGTGTATTTCTCGGGGTTGAGATTTAGTTGGGTTTTCCATTAAAACCGAATTAGTATAAATAAATGAGTGTATTATGAGAATTTCGTCCTATTTGGGTTTGAGTAGTAGTAGATTCCATGATACCGAACTGAAAGGCCGGTCGTGTATGAGAATTCCTATTTGGGTTTGAGTAGTAGTAGATTCCATGATACCGAACTGAAAGGCCGGTCGTGGGCTGTCGACCAGTTCTCAGCAAGCAACTGAGTAGTCCGTCGCGTCAAGAAAATATAGTGCGAATGGGGCGGGGGTTTTGCAGCACATTCACCTGGGGGAATAACTCTCTGGTTATATTGTGTGTGTAAATATCACAAAAGGAGGTTTCAATTGAGTTTCTTGTTTAAC
>NW_008751752.1:1128598-1129187 GCF_000715545.1 Opisthorchis viverrini | reverse complement strand
TCTGGTTATATTGTGTGTGTAAATATCATAAACGGTGGTTTCAATCGAGTTTCTTGTTTAACATGACGTGATTTGCAAATGAGTACGTTTTATCAGTCTTCCTGCTGGTATTTACCCCAGTCGAGACCACGTCAGAATGTATGCTGTTCTCTGACCGTCGTTATTCTTTTCAGAAAATTTGCCTCAATATCTGGCCCCGTGTTTGTCCCGAGTAGCTTTCAAAATCAATCACAATTGTAAATTTCAAATATGGGAGGGGGGTAGTACAAACGCTACTCCTCCCAGTTTTCATTGTTCTCCAAGGTCACCAAATTAGCATCCAATTTTAAGGTCACACGCAACAATTTTGGACGCGTTTTGTCTCCTTGTGACCTTCAATCCAAATGGTGACGTCTGAATTATTTACTTGGCCAAATAAGGACAACAAAGTTGATTCACTTGAGGGTGAAGACAGTCCCGAGTGTGTGCATCCAGCTACACGTGCGTGATGAGCAAACAGACAACCGTCTTCCACCGGAAGTTTGGGGTCAAACCAAATAGTCTTTTGTTCCATTTTTGTTGAAAGAAATGTATTCCCGTAGAGGCTATT
>NW_008751752.1:1119840-1125393 GCF_000715545.1 Opisthorchis viverrini | reverse complement strand
GATGATGATGATGATGATGATGATGATGATGATGATAATATACGCTCCACCTTTGATCCTAATTTGGTACATGGTTTTCGCGTTGCGTACAGCAGCCACATTACTCTATGATGCGATTTTCAGATGGAACTTGAGGGATGGCCTTTGAAAGCCCACAAACCAACGTAAGAACGCCTGATTGCAGTAGCTTCTTGCGTGGCCAGCCTCGCCTTCCGCTTGTGTTGTATGGACCAGCGCATCTACCTACCTACACAGCGGGCCGCTTACTATGTGGGTCATCGACAATGAGCTTGTGAGTTCAGGTGCGACGAATGTGCTTCATAGGTGCATCAACGTGGAATAATATCGAGATGACAAGCCTACTGAAGGGATGGTCCGTGTTTCGAACTCCTCCACGTAATCTCGACTACTCGTACAAAAATGTGGGCAAACTGGCAGCCCTCGTAGTTACTTTGGTTGTCATGACAGCTATACGCTGAACGATTCTTTATGTATTATCAACAGCCTGAAACTTCAGTGGATCAATGCGTGCACTGACGCATCATCAACAAACGAGGAACTCTAAATTGCGATACAATTTTTCAAGTAACCGTAACGACGAGTGGATGCACTTTCGTGATGGATATTCAGACACGCCGACCGGTCTGAAATCCGAAGACGTTTTGGGAAACGTCTTTCAGCCTAGCTAGACAAGTCGGTTCTGGCGTATAACTGTTCCACAGAGTGTTGCAAAGAGCAATTTATTCCTGAAGGTTCGTCTGTCCAGTCTGTGAATTAGTAGATACACTTGCCCCTGTTTGTGTGGTACTCACTTTTATTTACAACAAACTATCTGACCATCGTTCAGCTGTAACACCCTTCCGGTGCCTAGCTACCATGCTACCCGAGGGAAGCACGAGGGCCGGGATACTGCCAGGTTGCCCAGACCTAGATAGGGGAAGTCGGACGCAGAGGTCGGATTCGAACCATGGACCTTCCGGTCAGTAAATTCGCGCTCTGACCACTTAAGCCACCTCGCCCATCGTTTCCCTAGTGACAAGCAGCTGATGTCCCTGAAGTCGGTTCAGTACATTTACGCAGACAGCTTCACAGTAATATCATTATGTTCCGAAAACCTCAATCAACGAGCTGGCGTTGAAAGTACCGAAATAAAAAGGGTATGACGAGATTAGAGGACAGTTTCCAGAATGCCTTCAAGACGGTGGAGATTTTAGCAAATGTATTTCACCAGCTATTTCACTTACAAAAAATCTTCAAACTGTTATATCTGACGACTGTTCCCGACAAGCAATACAACTTAATTGCGAAAATCGAGTGCGTGCGAGTGCAAAAGTCACAACGGCCACGCGCCATTTAAAGGGCACTTTTGACATTGATCCAGACTGTCTGATAGGCGTTCACTGATCACCCATCAACATCGATCGTGCTTCTGTGAAATGCCTGAACGCTGACCACATTCAGTCGTGCTTCTGTGGCATGCCTGAACACTCGTCGGCTTTTGGTGAATTGATCGATTGATTGAGTGGCCCGGATGGTTGTCGGTTTCCCTATTGAGATTTTGGTGTAGTTTTAGGGTCTCAGTAGGTTCCGGGCGTTCTGAGCTTACTTTCAGGAGTCTGGTTATCCAGATACAAGTCGTTTGGTCAACCAATACTTCCTTTTCAGACCGGAAATAGGTTATTTCTACGGGAGGGGCCTGAGTCCATGTAGCCCAAGTTAGACTGATGGTGATAGGTCTGTCTCCGCCTACCTGATGAGACCCAAGAAGGACGAAACCGGTAGTGGGCTGTCAAAGAATTTTCAGCAACCTTATGGATAGTGCATGCGTACATAAGGTTTAAATATTTCCATGGTTTGAACAAGAACGCAGTGACAAACATTGATGTTTTCGGGATCTCGTCATCAGGTCAATATGGTTAAAATACGAGCAAGGAAAGAAAATAACCCACCTTCGCTGCGTATTTTATTTTTCACTCTTACTTTAACCATTAGGTATGTACTGACCTGAAGATGAGATCTCGAGAACATTGATGTTTGTCACTGGGTTCCTGTTCGAGTAAGAAGGGACAAGGAACTTCAACAGACTGGTAAATCAAGTTTACGCACTCTGAGTGGACTGCAACGTTTTGGCCTGAGAGAGACAAATTTCGAATTTCTAGAATAAAATCTATATGACTGACGATAGCCGATGGAATTCTGTCTTGGAAAACAAGTCTCCGTGTGAAAAGAAGCCCATTGGTAATATGTTTAGGTGGACGGCCGTAAGAACAGTAGATGTTCCAAGTTAGCTTGCTACGATATCTAGCCCAAAAACAATCCAGACTTGTGTTCCTTTGTGGAACTGCGTTATGAATATCCAGCAGGCTGTCTGGCATTAGTTGGGATTGCAGTCACGCAATCGAAGAATAAAGACAAACAGCGCATGCTCCCGTTCAACCAATCTCTCAGAGGTCGTAAAATGTGACACTAAAGAGTTTCGTTCACCCGGAAAGATGTGGCGAAATTTCAAACAGGCTTGCCAGACATAGAACTCGTTCAAATTTACAGTGTTGATCGATAAATCTCTCGCTTTTAGGAAGCGACAATACATCTCATAATTCTTATGTTAGTGTAATTCACTCGATGTTTAGTAACCACTGCTCACATTTTACCACTCGTATGCCCTTGAAAAGGTGTATCGGACCAAAGTACACTAATTGGGGCACGTTGTACATTCACCCGACATTGCTATCATGTTGTTCTGTAACGGCGACAAGTGATTTCTTTTGAACCACCTGGAACAAGCATCACCAAACAAGACGATCGATCAAATTCTGTGACAGCATCGAGGGGCTTTGTGACGTGGTTCGCTACATCAACTCTTTGCGGTTTCACCTAAAACAATTCACAAGTGCACTTATATACATGCCAATTCGGTTTTGACCAGAGCTGAATCTCTCATTTATAATGTTCTTAAGCGAAACCGGTCATGGTCTGGTTTTAGCAACCTGTAAGTAGTGTATTACGCCCAAACTCATAGTCTAGTTCAATGCCTCCTGATCACTGAATAAGCACAAAACCTGGCTGTGAAATCGTTGCCCACACTGAACCTCGGTTTGGACTGGAATTGCTACTCTGAAAGGACATAGCATAGTGACACCTGAATTTGTTCTCCCCTAAATACAACTTCCCTCCCTAAAAGGAGCTCCTTTTCTCGGCAAATCGAAGCTCTCTACAAGATGAAATACGGAACCTCCAGAGGAGATAGAAGTAGTTGTTGAAATTCGGACTGCATGACTTCCAGAAAGGGGTTACCTTTGCACGACCCGGAAGATGTTAACAGTCTTTGGCATGATAACTAGTTTCCAGCTAGCAACTGTGAACAAGGGTTTTCAAAAGCTAAGTTCAGTTCTGCTGGCCACCTCAGAAACCCGACAACTGAGTCTCTCGTACAAAACGATGCCTCTGCGTGATGTGGCGAATCATCAGTTCAACATTGTTTGGTCCAGTTTTTCTGATCGAAGATTGTGTGCTTGTTGAACCCACACAGTCCTATTCCTTAGATACTGTAGATCGTTGAATTACACTGATTCGCGCTCAGTGGATTATTCCGAAACCTTTCGAAACCGGAAGATGCCATCATATCCTTTTTGTAAATTTTTACAGTGTATTGCATTCTCTAGTGGAAGCGTGTGGTGAAGTGCAATCATTCGTAAATTAATTTGTTGCTAATAAGGGGCCTAAGCAACCCTAAGCTAAACATCTCGTTTACAGTATTTTTCAAATGGATTTGCTGCGATCGATCGATAGTATCACCTTTTTGGATCCTGGATACCATGCCAGCCGAAGGAAACAGCAGGGTTCAGGTACAGACAGGCCGTGCAGGCTTAGACAAGATGAGTTAACATGCTGAGGTGGGATTCGAACTACAGACCTTCTGGGCAGTAAGTTCTCAACGTATGTCGATTTGCAAGCAGGTGGTCCCTGGTTACACCATTTTAAATTGCTGATGACTGTGCTTCAAGAATTGCATGCAATTAAGGTCCAACTGAGATATAAGTGTGACGGAAACTCGAGGACTACGTCTACATGGTATGCCTAAACGACGACATAATCGGGATGTCGCGAAGTCTCATCAACCCTAAGATTACTGTGTTCTTTAAAGAGAGTTTGACCACCTTCCTCTAGTTCCCGTCACGGACTTTACGATAAAGTGGAAGTAAGTCCCCCGTCCCTTGTTGGGCGAATTTCGATCACAGGAGTGTGACACCTGGACCCTTACTCTAACAGTGCCTTATCAAGGAACGGATATTGATTACTTTATCGTAAGTGATGCGCTTTACATCATAACAAATTTGATGACGACCGAGCAGGTAACCATCACAGGAGTACCTGTACCCTTACTCTAACAGTGCCTTATCAAGGAACGGATATTGATTACTTTATCGTAAGTGATGCGCTTTACATCATATCATATTCTGAACAGATTCCCATAGGGGATGTTCTGTGACAGAATGAAGCGTTCAGAACTTCAGCGTCGTTCAAAGTTCACTGTCCATTTTACAAAACAAATCTAATCCAATACAAAAGATGTTCGAAATAACCACCATCCACTGTTTTAGTACCTCGTTTACAAGAGGGACCTCTCTATGGGGAGCACCTGGTCCCATTGGAAGTACCTCCATACCTTATTTTTGATGACGGTCTAAAATGGCTCCATCATGAACAACAGAGGAAGACGACTTGTCTTCATACGTGGCTCTTGATCACCGTAATCTAAGTACTTCTGCAGTTATTCAGCCTTGATGCAGCTTCCAATTCAGCAAGTACTAACACCGCTTCCAAGAGTGCTATTTTTCTTAAGGACAATATACCAATAACATGGTTCGAACTGACTGGTCGATAATTTGGTTTTTATCGACCTCACGAATGAGTGCCGTTCTTCAGTTGCACGCACAAGTCTTCATGCTGAGTCATCTTTGGTTGCTATTTTTATGCTAGTTTAGGCAGGCGGCAAAAACTGACTTGTTCCTTAGAGGCGAGAACGTTGACCGTTTCGCAGGTTCACCAATTATTGAAGTTTCTCACAAACAGAAAATTTTTCACAGCATACGCACAAATCATGTCCTAAAATATGAGTATACTACCAGATTTCCGCAATATTCATTAACGTATTGGCCTTCTGGACAATACTATTTTGATTAGGCAGTTCGATGACCAGTTCTGGTTGGGTGGGATCTCTTGAATCATTGAACTACCGAGTGGAGCGTGGACACGTGCAAGCAGTCACGTGGAAGGAAATTACCCAACCGTTTAGTACGGATATCATACAATCACCTTACAAGGTTTAGTAATGACGTCGTCATCAATTGGACTGTTGACGCCGAGGAAATTTAGAGCACTGGCACTTCAGATCCTTGGAGTGAAAGAGGACAACTGTATGGAGTCACGCTGAACGCTTTTGAGACGTTTTGGGTGAACAAAAGTCGCCCATTGAAGGCGTTGAACCAATGTTCTTTCGAATTCCCCTACTTTCCTTAGTACTGCACATTCGCAAAAGCATGCAGCGGGGCG
>NW_008751752.1:1114061-1116521 GCF_000715545.1 Opisthorchis viverrini | reverse complement strand
CCTTCTGGGCAGTAAGTTCTCAACGTATGTCGATCTGCAAGCAGGTGGTCCCTGGTTATACCATCTTAAATTGCTGATGACTGTACTTCAAGAATTGCATGCAATTGAGGTCCAACTGAGATATAAGTGTGACGGAAACTCGAGGACTGCGTCTACATGGTATGCCTAAACGACGACATAATCGGGATGTCGCGAAGTCTCATCAACCCTAAGATTACTGTGTTCTTTAAAGAGAGTTTGACCACCTTCCTCTAGTTCCCGTCACGGACTTTACGATGAAGTAAGTCCCCCTGTCCCTTGTTGGGCGAATTTCGATCACAGGAGTGTATCACCTGGACCCTTACTCTAACAGTGCCTTATCAAGGAACGGATATTGATTACTTTATCGTAAGTGATGCGCTTTACATCATAACAAATTTGATGACGACCGAGCAGGTAACCCAAGGGAGGGGGGGGCGGTTCATCACAAATAAAAGCAGGCTGATTTCTGAACAGAGTTCCCATAGGGGATGTTCTGTGACAGAATGAAGCGTTCAGAACTTCAGCGTCGTTCAAAGTTCACTGTCCATTTTACAAAACAAATCTAATCCAATACAAATGGTGTTCGAAATAACCACCATCCACTCTTTTAGTACCTCGTTTACAAGAGGGACCTCTCTATGGGGAGCACCTGGTCCCATTGGAAGTACCTCCATACCTTATTTTTGATGACGGTCTAAAATGGCTCCATCATGAACAACAGAGGAAGACGACTTGTCTTCATACGTGGCTCTTGATCACCGTAATCAAAGTACTTCTGCAGTTATTTAGCCTTGATGCAGCTTCCAATTCAGCAAGTTCTAACATCGCTTCGAAGAGTGCTATTTTTCTTAAGGACAATATACCAATAACACTGTTCGAACTGACTGGTCGATAATTTGGTAGTTATCGACCTCACGAATGAGTACCGTTCTTCAGTTGCATGCACAAGTCTTCGTGCTGAGTCATCTTTAGTTGCTATTTTTATGCTAGTTTAGGCAGGCGGCAAAAACTGACTTGTTCCTTAGAGGCGAGAACGTTGACCGTTTCGCAGGTTCACCAATTATTGGAGTTTCTCACAAACAGCAAATTTTTCATAGCATACGCACAAAGTATGTCTTAAAATATGAGTATACTACCAGATTTCCGCAACATTCATTACCGTATTAGCCTTCTGGACAATACTATTTTGCTTAGGCAGTTCGATGACCAGTTCTGGTTGGGTGGGATCTCTTGAATCATTGAACTACCGAGTGGAGCGTGGACACGTGCAAGCAGTCACGTGGAAGGAACTTACCCAACCGTTTAGTACGGATATCATACAATCACCTTACAAGGTTTAGTAATGACGTCGTCATCAATTGGACTGTTGACGCCGAGGAAATTTAGAGCACTGGCACTTCAGATCCTTGGAGTGAAAGAGGACAACTGTATGGAGTCACGCTGAACGCTTTTGAGACGTTTTGGGTGAACAAAAGTCGCCCATTGAAGGCGTTGAACCAATGTTCTTTCGAATTCCCCTACTTTCCTTAGTACTGCACATTCGCAAAAGCATGCAGCGGGGCGTTACTGTTATTTTTGGAAACTTCCCACTATTGGTCTATAACCTTTCCTTTACCATCCCCAGCCATGTTTACAACGCTCCTATGTGTTCTTTCCTCACGCTGATGCGTGTCTTTTTGTTCGATCGACAATTCAAACTGTCCCAGTGTTGAATGTCACTCACGTCACTAATTTGCTGACTTGTTCCTGTCTACTGGCTTGTTGGCGCCAAAATTTTAGGGAGGACTGGGGTTCTGTCTTATGCCTGCCTGGTCTTGACTTACTATGGCTTCCAGTGTGTAAGTTCACCTGACGAAAGATGGAGTAAGTCACATGGAAACTGCACAATTATTCCTAAGCGTAGAGCCCTTGATTGTATGGCTTTAGTTCACGGTGAAATCGCTTTAAATCACTGTCAGTCAACAGGGCAGCGGCGGTGTAGTCTGCTGAGCACAACAAATCCATTGGGTCCACCAAACTTGGTTCTTCCTCTCCCATCACCTATCGAAGTACAGTAACCTCTCGAGATACTTCGTACAGGAAGGACCTAAGGACAGTGTTCCCCTTTGTACCAACTTACCCCACTTCCTTCCTCCTTGGTGTCAAGTTGCGGGTTAGTCAACTTCTTTCAATGGACGCATTTCCAGTCCTGTTGAATCCCTACAAGATCGGCAGCTATTGGTACATGGTCAAATCCCAAGTAAACATCAGTTCGTTTGGAAATCCTACGCATTCACAACGTGTAAGCCACCTGAGAACAACCGCTCTCCTATTCGGGTGGGTGCTTATCACATGCAATCGTTACTTCCGCGAGATAACTACATGCGATCAGATACTTCTGATTGGACGGTCAAGTATTCAAACTACTAGCCAGGAGGTCACGGGTTCGAGACTCTCCGG
>NW_008751752.1:1107726-1114051 GCF_000715545.1 Opisthorchis viverrini | reverse complement strand
TGAGATGCGCACTGCTGACGATTCCCAATAAGGATGAAACAGCTGTACGGTGCTCCTCGGCTCTTCAGCATAGATTAGGCTCACTTGCAGGACGAGATCTCCATCAAAATCCACAGATCTCTTCATACTACTAGCAAGGAATTATATATCCAGGTAGTTTACACCTTATCAAAAGCATCGTATACGAAAACTTTCCTAGAGAATTTCCAATGAGACAGGATTTAAATGACGAGAGGGGATCTCTGCTTCGTGGGTGGAGTTCCCAGCTTAACGCGGACGATTAGGCCTGTACGAATTCAATCTAAGCTGAGGTAAACCGGTGAAGGCCACAGTGTGTTTGCTTCGTTCATTTCGATCNGGGCGTTACTTTTATTTTTGGAAACCTCCCACTATTGGTCTATAACCTTTCCTTCAACATCCCCAGTCATGTTTACAACGCTCCTAGGTGTTCTTTCCTCACGCTTATGCGTGACTTTTTGTTCGGTCAACAATTCAAACTGTCCCAGTGTTGAATGTCACTCGCGTCACTAATTTGCTGACTTGTTCCTGTCTACTGGCTTGTTGACGCCAAAATTTCAGAGAGAACTGGGATTCTCTCTTAGGCCTGCCTGGTCTTGACTTACTATGGCTTCCAGTGTGTAAGTTCACCTGACGAAAGATGGAGTAAGTCACATGGAAACTGCACAATTATTCCTAAGCGTAGAGCCCTTGATTGTATGGCTTTAGTTCACGGTGAAATCGCTTTAAATCACTGTCAGTCAACAGGGCAGCGGCGGTGTCCTCTGCTGAGCACAACAAATCCATTGAGTCCACCGAACTTGGTTCTTCCTCTCCCATCACCTGTCGAAGTACAGTAACCTCTCGAGATACCTCATACAGGAAGGACCTAAGGACAGTGTTCCCCTTTGTAACTCTTTCCATCCTCCTTGTTTTCAAGTTGCGGGTTAGACAAATTCTTTCAATGGACCCATTTCCAGTCCTTTGGAAGATCAACAGCTATTGGCACCTTTACACGGACTAGGCCTTAAATCATCTAAGGCCAGTTTTGTAGGTGATCAAATCCCAGGTAAATATCAGTTCGTTTGGAAATTCTACACATTCACGAAGTGTAAGCCACCTAAGATCAATCACTCTCAAATTCGGTTGGGTGCTTATCACATGCAGTCGGTATTTCCAAGAAATAACTACCTTCGATCAGATACTTCTGGTTGGACGGTCAAGCATTCAAACCACTAATCAGGAGTTCGTGGGTTCGAGACTCCCCGGAGTTTCGTGAGATGCGCACTGCTGATGATTCCCAATTAGGATGAAACAGCTGTACACTGCATCTTGGCTTTTCAGCATACATTAGGCTCACTTGCAGGACGAGATCTTCGTCAAAATCCACAGATCTCCTCATACTACTAGCAAGGAATTATATATCCAGGTAGTTTACTCCTTATCAAAAGCATCGTGTACGAAAACTTTCCGATAGAATTTCCAATGAGACAGGATTTAGATGATGGGAGGGGATCTTTGCTTCGTGGGTGAAGTTCCCAGCTTAACGTGGACGATTAGGCCTGTACGAATTCAATTTAAGCTGAGGTAAACCAAGGGAGACTACAGTGTGTTTGCTTCGTTCATTTCGATCGTAGTTTTGTAAACACACCTCGCTCCGGTATAGGCACTGTACTTTAGTCAACAACTTGAGATAGTTAAACAGGTATTCACACAGGCACTGCATCCGCACCTATCTGATGTGTACCATGAATTAGAGTTAGGCTTTTTGGGTACCCAACTGGGTCGATTTCTATTCCTCTCCTTGTTTAATTATACTTTTCGTATGAAGGCAAAACTTCCAGCCCTACCCATAACCTGAGATCACACACCCTCCTTTTCGAATCTCAGACTGAAACTTGCCATTATATTTCAAAAGCCGTAGCTCGTAGTACTGTCCGTTTTCTTTTTGGAACCGAATGTTTGACCTGTGAACTTTTATCAGAGCAGATGAAACATCGATTTAAGGGATCCAGTGCTCGCACCGAATCGCTTCGAATGCAGCTGGAATTCAGTTGCAGACAACTTTTCATCCTAGTGGACCAATTGGCGAGCGCGCGATGATGGCTTCAAACCATATCTGCGACCAGCACAATTATCATGTAGATCTCCGAAGATGCTTTACGAAGGGTTAGATTGTATTGCCAGCAATGCCTTTTTAGACCGGTTTGGAGAAGAAAACATGAAACCGATCACATAAAAACTCCTCAAAGATGCACCATGAAGGTCAGTCTCTTCCTGAGACCGCTCCTAAAGATGATGCAAACTACTCACCTGCGGACCCAGAAGCCAAACGTTTTAAACACCTTCGTCGTTGCTTACCTCTGTCCGACGTTTACCAGCTGTTCACTATTACCTGTATAGCCACCTTCTTCTTTTACCAGTTCTCTTACTCCTTTGGAACACGAAGAGTAAGTTGTCGAAGGGTGCGTCTGAGCGCAACCCTTTTTGGATGGTTGCACAGAAGACCAACATTTCGATCCCAACTAATCGCGTGGATGTGGGGCACCGACTGAATACCAACATTCGTTGCTAATAAATGGCAACTTTCGGAAGTTTTAGCGACAACCTATGACACTTGTATTTCGTTCAAACACTGAACTAAACCAGTATGAATTCATTTGTTTTCTTGATGTGAACCACGTGCATGATCGAGATTAGTGATAGCTACTGATTAGGATGTGTGTAAAGTTGGAACCTGACGAACAGGCCATGCAGCTCTGATACACCGATTCCGCAATGCCAGTTAGTCATCACGCCCGTCGCAAGAAGTGTAAAAAGTTTAGAATAGCTATCGGACTGTCCGACGATAGTCCGATTCCCAACGAGCTGGAAGCATGGGTAAAACTAAGCAGACCATACAGTCCAGGAACCGGTTTCATCACAGAAGTCACGTGCAGTTATCCTTCAGACCTACAGTATTGTCTCGTCGAGCAGAAGTTTCTGCCTCTAAACAACACCAACTGTTGAAACAACTATTAGTGAGGACAGAAACTTGATGTAACTTGAGGTCTCACGTGTTCGCCTCGCAAGTAGAGCGAGTGCTTGAAAGGTGCCCCAAACAAGGGCACTAATGTTAGTGGTCACCACTTTCTGGGGAACCCTTTCCGAGTAGACTGTGGCCAGGACTCACATCTGAATGCATCACTAGCAGAGAAAAACATCACTCAAGATATCTGCATCTGTAAAAATCCCCAAAACTCATTTTAGCTCCGCAGCGCCAAGCAGAACATTTATGCACGAAAATTCTCAAGTGGCGGATCTTTTCCAGATAACTCCGGGCACTAATGCAAAAAGTGCATGTGCGAAAAGTTAAGTCCCGCCACGTTTTGCCAGCTCCAATTTAGTGTACGCACACAACCTTGACCTATTTTGATTAAAACAATTTTTTAGCCACATCTAGCATCATATTGTGCAAAAATGTTCTCCGTCCGGACGTAAAACCTTAAATGGACTTTCTGACGCTTTCAACTCTCGTTCATGACAATGAGATGGCAATAAGTGTTTTGCAAAGCCACAAAGTGATGCATTAGCAACGTTTATGCAACAATGGTCACCAAATGGCACTTTCGACTGTTTCTGACAGGTGGAGTTGGCGTGCTCGACAGTGTCAGAAAGAAATAGGCCTTCGAAGGGAACTTGGCTGGAGCAGTTAATCATACAGCTTGAAAATGGATCGCAACCGTTTCATCACCGATCGAGGTGACCTTTACAGTATGGGATTCGAACCCCCTGAACAAGCAATCAACTGTTTGTCGTACAAATCATCAGTCGAACTTGGTATCGGATAGAATAGGGGGACAGAAACAACTGTACTTTGGTGAAAAAAAAACACAGGAAATCAGACTACTCGGCAATTCGAACATTCCGATTCTTATCAGGAATCGACAATCACTATTCGCCGTTGAGTTGTCCGGTAACCAGAGGGCCACTGCTCTAGCTTCAAGGCTACTAAGACGGCCTAGATACATCCGTTTTCCCATCTGAATGTGGTAGAGCTTTCAGAAATTCGATTCCCCTCGTTCCTTCCGAGAAAGAAATTCAGTGCAACATGGAAGCTCATGAGCAGCCGACTGCTCAACATCAATCCCAAGAATACTGCGTGGTTTTCTCACTTACTCTCGTTCGCGAATAATCCTCAAACTATGTGGGTCACATGACCAGACGTTTTTCTTTCAGAATAAAGGGGAGCATGTATCAGATGTAAACTGGATAACTCGTGATGAATACAATCACAAACTGCCCAATCGATAGAGATCACATACTAATCCAATTGGTTTCAGTAAATATTACAAAATCTTTCGATGACTTTTCATTGGAACGTACTCAACGTAGGTGAAGCCATTTTGATTCGGTCACTTCATTTCTGCTCTCTGCAAGCAGAAGACTCATAATGACCTTGTTCCCCGAACCACCCAATGTTCACACTGAATGAAGAGCGGTCTTGATTTCTACTTGACTGCCCGATGGAACAGGACTAAACACGTACGTTCCGAAAATAGCTACTTCTCAACCCATGTTAGAATATAAAATGGAACACGAAACTGACAATGCCGTCTGTGCGTGTGTGGGACGTGTCTGGACCAGATTTTTTCAACCTATACAACAAACTAACGGACCTTTCCTTAAGAACACACAGCAGGAAGTCAGAATTGATTTTTTCCAGATAAGTCCGGGCACTAATGCAAAAAGTGCATGTGCGAAAAGTTAAGTCCCGCCACGTTTTGCCAGCTCCAATTTAATGTACGCACACAACCTTGACCTATTTTGATGAAAACAATTCCTTATCCGCATCTAGCATCATATTGTGCAAAACGTTTCTCCGTTCGGACGTAAAACCTTAAATGGACTTTCTGACGCTTTCAACTCTCGTTCATGACAATGAGATGGCAATAAGTGTTTTGCAAAGCCACAAAGTGATGCATTAGCAACGTTTATGCAACAATGGTCACCAAATGACACTTTCGACTGTTTCTGACAGGTGGAGGTGTAATGCCCGACAGTGTCGGCCTGCATTGTTCCCGGCTCAACCGTCATCCCCGATATGTGGGTATCATACCAAGGAATTGAAACGATTATTAACATGAATTATACTCATGAAGCGGTTACTCATACCGAAAACTTTCTCGATCCAACGACTGGAGCTCACACACAAACCATCGAATCTCTTTGACACGTCTACAAGTTGCAGAATAAACGCCAATGCAACACACAGCGATCTTCAGTGGACAGCTACTTGTGTGATTTCTTTTGCGGCAAAGGTACCGAAAAACGGACCTTTTTATGCAAATTAATAATGACATGTCCCACTTTCACCTTCTTCAATAAAAACTAAAAGTACGAATTTCATACCCTCCTTTTTAGTCTTTCTTGGGTGGCGGGAGTTAATTTTTTGGCGGAGCTTATCTGTTGGGGCCAATCTATGCTGAAAAGCCGAGAATCACTTATTCGGACCTAACAGTGCGCACCTCACTAAACTCTGGGGATTTTCAAGCCGGTAACCTTTAGGCGAGTGGTCCAACGTCTAACTGTTCGGCCACGAGCCAGCAATCGGCAGTATGATTAGTTCTCACAGGATATAGTACCCTTCATTTCGCCAACTACAGAAGTCCCATCGCCCGATTGCCTACTGCCTGGCTGCTTAAGTGATGACCCCTCAAAATTTTACCCATCTTCCAAAATTATGCTTCCTCTGTGCCACTTATTGATTGATGAATTCCACCATGAACGGTTATAGCAGTTAGGTCTTATTTTACTCCACGGACGTATTGGTGTTCACGATGTTCTATTCCATTCAGAAACGTTTATTGTTTCGCTTCGGACATTCCCCTTACGGTTTTTTCTCTTTCATAACAATTCTAGGGTTTCCCGGTGAAAGCCCCAACGCGACTCAGCGTAGCGGTGACAGCCCAATCTGGAACGCATTTGGTTTCACGCTTCAGGTTGAAAGTCCTTTTGAAGTAGTCGATAGGTGCATTGCATCTATCAGGAAGGTCAGATTCCTGAAATCAACTTCTGAACGCCCGGAACCTACTGCTCCACCAGAAGTTCAACAGGAAAGCCGGCAAACATCCAGGCCAGTCAATCATTCAATCAGTTCAGCAAAACCTGATGAGTGTTCTTGCACGTCACAGAAGCACGACCGAATGTGATCAGCATTCAGGCTTTTCACAGAGGCACGATCGATGTTGATGGGTGATTACCAACGCCTATCAGACAGCCTGGATCAATGTCAGAAAGTCCCCTTTAAATAGCGTGGGGCCGTTGTAACTTTTGCACTCGCTCTCGC
>NW_008751752.1:1097312-1107717 GCF_000715545.1 Opisthorchis viverrini | reverse complement strand
CACTCGCTTGTTCGGAATACAGCTGTTGTGTTCCCTTCTGTGAGTCTTTTCTCTCCGACACTAGGCACTGGAGCGGGTCAGCAGCAGATACCTCAGATTGACGAATCAGCAGACATAACAGCATCTCTTTCAGGTTTTCATCAGGACCTCCCATTCGCTAGGTTGTCAAGAATGTTCCAGAATTCTTCTGGGAAGAACATGCGTAGGGCTAAACAACGGATGAGCACAGTTATATCCATGCGAAGATTCACAATTTTTTGTGGAACCAGTAAACTTTACTCTTGTGCGGCACTGGCGCTGACGTTCATGTTCGGGGACACAGACGGTAAGATGAGCTTTTTCCAATATACTGCTTCTATGGTAACAGTGATATAACTTCTCATTGCGTGAGTATCACTCGCTAGTTTCATACGTATCCAAGACTACCTGTATAATTTCGCATTATCTTGTTCCTACCTCACTGGCTAAAATGAACATCCTGCCGGAGAAAAGACATCACATCCCTTCAAACAAAGAAGCGATTCGGTGAAAAAAATCTCGCAGCATATGGTATATTTATCGTTGTCCTATTGTTCGTGATATGTTTGGATCGATAAGGAACTCAGAATTGTACTGCTTTGATTCCCAATGGTTATCTTTCGGGATGCTACAGCTGGGGAAGTCGGTTATTGCCTGAGTAAATAAAAGTATTCAGGTAAGGAGACGGTTCTGAAGGGAAGCCAAGTTGTTTCAGACGTTTTGTTAATCAAGACCGATAAATTTGCATTTCCTGTGAGATTCGGGCGGTAGTCTGACACCCGTTGGTTCGGGTCCCAGCGGCTGAGAGCCGGTGTGATTGGCAGTCAAGCGGTCCAGTTCACTGGATATGGTGTTGAGTAGCTTACCGATGATAGGAAGCCCACTCGGCTTTTGGTGTTCCCCTCTCTCTCTCTCTTCGAACAGTTAGGCAGTAAGTTATGGTTCCTGAATGCCTGCCGGATGAATATTCCCAGCAGAGATGAAACAATTGTGCTATGCCTCTCGGTTTTCCGAGAAGCGTAACATCGGAAGCGATAAAAAAATTTCAGAAACTTTTGGTTTCTCGGCCATACACAATCGATCGCAAACTAGAATAGCTCTCGATCACCCTTAGGCATAACAACCATCCAGAAAAGTTGGTCGTATCATATCAGAACCTGTCCTCGAGAAGATGACCACACATGAGCACTGCGTTTCACCATCTGTCACACAAGACAGAAGGTCAAACAGGGGGCCTGGAAAAATCGTGAAAGCAACATTTAAAACAGATCAACCCAGTGAAAACAAAGGACACGCGGTTCTTCTCACTGTTGACGTCGAATCGCATTTTTACTCCTTCAGGAGCGGCTGCGCTGAGCTCACCAGTGCAAGAACACCAAGGACCGCAAATGCGCGTTTCTACAAGCGTCTTGAACAATTTGAACCAGTAGCATAGCGGCGATTCTACGTTCTTCCGGAATCTCGCTTTTTCTGTCGCCCGTAAAATACTTTTTACACCAAAGTGACATTTCCTCATCCTTTGCTGTCGACAAAAACAGATGCACGCCCTGTTTGTTGAATCCCTTGGAGCTTTGATGATCACACGGTTTGAACCAAGTCTTCGTTCGCCTTAATATTCGAGCCAGACGTTGCGTTTAGCCAATCTACTTATTTGGGAAGTACCCTTGTAATTGGAGCGAATATTGATAACTCTTGTTGCAATGATAACTACTGGTTTGTTCGCTTAAGTGGGAAATCTGGTCGCAAGCGTTTCATCCCCCGTCGAGTTGCTATCATCAGTACGTTGTGAGTGGAATCCCCTTGAAATTGAGAATGTCTTTTTGTCAGAAACTGAACTCCGATTTTTTTATCACTGATTCTTATAGCAGCTTCCTCTTTGCGCATCTAGTAGCCGGTAAGAGCGTCCTAATTCATGCCTTCCCAAACAAATTATCCCCTTCGACAAATACACTAAGTTGCACGTCAGTTTATTCTTCACGGGTGATTCGCCTGGATCTCTCGTTTATGACGCTTTCCAACTGTCCAAGAGTTTTCAGCAACCTTGCAAGTAGTTTCTATTGTGAAAACTTTTCTTGCCTCGATTTTAAGCATCTATTGGGCCACAGTTCATCGCCATTTCTGCATTACAGTGCAAATTGATTGTTCTCAAAGTTGTATTTCAATAAATCAATAAAAATTCCATTTGAAAAAAGTTCTGGTAGGTGAAAATATTGTCAGAAGCTCGTCATTTCTCATATAAGATTCGCATTTGAACGCGACAACTATGCAGATTTTTCCTATATCCACGCTCGCACGTGTGTCGTTAGATTCCGATTGTTCGTGTGCCATGATCGCTATCTGCTAGCAAGCAGTCAGTGAGCGGCAAGATTTCCTATAGAACCTCATTATCTCGCTACTGTCCCCAAAACAATTACTAGTTGTTTGGAGTTACTAATGATACTGAGGAATCATTCAGACTGGTCTAACTAGGTTCCCTCGGATTTAGGCGAGCGAACAGAGTATCGATCGATCGACCGAGTAATTTCTAAAGAGGAAGAAGCGGATGTCGGCAGCCTAGAGTATAGTTGCTGAACTGGAGGTGATCATGATGATGATGATGATCATCATCATCATCGTCATCATCAAAGACAGCAACATCAGTGTTAACACTGACGCTTCACTGCCGTGAACATGGTGCGGATTCATCGTCATCATCAAAGACAGCAACATCAGTGTTGACACTGCCGTGAACATGGTGCGGATTCTGGCGGCCCTAGCACGGCTGTCCAGAGTTTACCTACTTTAGCAAAATTGCTTCCTTTGAAAGGCAAGCGCTAAAAAATTTTTACTTTTCAGTGATTTAGGGCTTTAGTAATCTGTGTCTCCCTTGGAGTTGAAATGAGTCAATTAGCTGTTAAATGAAAACTCGCGGGACACGTTTCTTTTCCACAATTCATCTTTTCCGCCAGTCACGTCCAAAAAACGTTTGACTCATATCAACGTGTGCACCCTTTAAACTGCTGAGAATTTTCATAAAGGAAACTACTCACAAGGTTGCTGAAAACCCTCGACAGCCCAAAGACCGATTTCGCTCTTCTAGGGGCCAGCTCATCAGGTAAGCGCAGCCTCCGAGTTTCCGTCAACCTCATGTTCTACTTGAACCCAAATTGGACTGTTTTCGACAAATACACTCATTTGCAAGTCAATTTGGTTTTCATGAGAGACTCAACTGAATCTATCGTTTATGGTACTTTTCAACTGAATGTATCACACACAGGCCGCTTCATGTTTCAGCTGAAACGATATTCGAGATATCGCAGTCTGTTTTCATAAGGGAAACTACTCACTACTGTTATTTCTGACCACGTTTCGCCACATGAAGAATGCCGTCCACATGTTGCTCTACATAGCAAGCTTGCCATCTCAGATCCGCAAACAAGGCACTCAATTTTGAACCCATGGCTACAGCATCTTTCAGGCGATAGAGGTCGCCTCTGAATGGGAATCGTACATTTCATGTGCTGGCCAGAAATCGCTCCAGAAGATCCTCGGTTCGTGTGCTTATGCCTTCCTGGTGTGGTGTACACACTGACAAAGATATTCAACAATTTCTGGGTGCCTCAATTTGATGGAGAACTAGCAAGCATCAGGTGAGCATGCATTCTGGTTGGAAAGGCGGATATCTTTTGACGTCGTTTGTGTGACCAAATGCTAAACCTGCGTGAAAGTCTCGGATAAGGGAATAACTGGTGAATCCCAGACATCTGAGATCCGAGAAGAGCATGTTACCCTTACTTCACCAGCTTACGTTGGACGTACCTGAATCACCACGTCTGAACACCACTCAAGCATCGCTCAAGTGTGAGCACGTCTTATCCGTTTAGATGTGTCAATTCACGTGAGATTAGCGTATGCAGGTGGAGTGTGGTGACAAACTTGCCTCGCACGTCAAATGTCCAGAGGTCAAATCCAGGGCCGGTGAAGAATGTGTACTGTTGATGAGCTCTAATAAGGGCTTCCGCCTGGACTCAGCGAAATAAGTACGCCAGGACTAGTAAAGGACTGTTTAAGTGCGAGTGATATGAACACGAATCCTACAAGACTCACAACCACCCACAACTATCAGGTAGCTAGTCAACCAAAGCGTGGCCCATCGACTGTTGTTCTAGCTACTGAAAGACAAGACAGATTGGTTCGTAAAGCAACATGGAATGACTAACGCATTCATTCCTCCTCGTTAGTAGCCTATCAGACAAAGGGAAGCAGACCCACAATGAGGAAACTGCGCAGAATGAATAAGCCTTTTCGCAGTCTTGTGTACTCATTTTCCGCTGAAAATCCCCGATAGAAACGCAGATAACCAAAGTCGCAATCTGTTTACGTCGATCTTTCAAAGGAGACGCTACTTAAGAAATAACCAGTCACCGTTTGATCAACATTCGAAAAGCTAACCCGGATATGAACCTCAAAACTATGTTTGTGCCTTTCTTTCCGAAAATTCATTCCATACTCGCACTGATTCACATTTACCTGAGAAGAGTCCAGTCTGTCCCTTGGGGAATTCACCCAGGCAAAACCTACACAGGCTAGCTCTCAGATGAGTGAGCATCGGCTGACTTCCTTTCAGTCGGCCGGGTAATATTGTTTTGCTCGTTTCGATACAACTGACGATGAAAGTGTGATTTCCGTGTTTATGACAGATGGACATTGAGAACCGAATTTTGTCTCCGTGCATATATCGGGTCGCTGTTTTCCCCCTGTGGATCAAAGTCTAGTCTCGCTGTCCATAAACGACGGAGAGTGTCCGGTTGTGACCCAATTACGTCATGCTCACGGATGTACCAAGATGGTAGTTCGTAAAAGAAATAATGTTGAGCTTGAAAGGCTTATCTCAATCTGAGGATTTCAGCCCCCCATAGCCCCAAGTTTCGACTGCCTTTCGTCCTAGTTCTTTTTTTAACCAAGACATTGCTGACAGCCGAACTGTGAACGGAGACGAGTCAGTCGCTTCGGCAGTTTGCCAGCTTGGTTCCTGAGACCGGTATTCGAAGAGTATCTGGAATATTTCGCTTGTTAGATTAAACAAAATTTTATCTGAACAACATGTACAAAAGGAAACTACTCATAATGTTGCTGGACAACCCACTACCGGTTTAACTCTTCCTGTTCAGGCTCATCGAGTAGGCACAGTCCCCGAGCTTACTTCAACCTTATGTTCTATTTGAACCCAAATTTTCGCAAAATTTTCAGCAACCTTATGAGTAGTAGTGTTCGTTCAAGAATATATATTGGGACGCCCATGAAACATGAGGCGGTCTTTGTGCAGTATATTCAGTTGATGAGCGATTTAGCTGGGATTCAACTGAGTCTCCCTTCAAAAAAAAGTTGGTGTGCAAAAGAGCGTATTTCGCGAACAGATACATAGTTATCTTCGAACTTCCCCAAGCAAGGTTATCAAAAACCACAGAGGTACTACACTTCTTTAATAGTGTTGATCCGTGGGTAATCTATACTCAATTGTACACCGCTGGAGATATCGTGGAGTGGTAACTGCGTAGTACGCATCGTACGCAATCATTCCAGATTCATATGTTTTTTCTATTGTGGAGAGTTCAAAGCTCATTGGTATAAGTCGTTTCAGGCGCCGCTGGTATGACGGTGATACTACTGATGGCATGCGAGTCGAGTAGTATGGTTTCTTCCTGTAAATTCGCTTTGCGTCTATTGCAAAATTTGTGGAGTCGCTTTGTAGCGTTTGCTTGGATTTGAGCAGCAGTTAATGAATATCCAGGAGAATTCAGGAAGACGCGTTCAAGAGAAGATGGATGTTCAGTTTTTGTAAATAAGATGCATATGAGAGTTTTGCTTTCCTGTCCAAATAGTCTGTAAATGGTCATTTGGCATTTCTTAATAAGTAACTCTGCAGCGAAGGCCTTCTTCTTTTCAGTGGTAGCTTTTTTCAGGGATTATTGCAGTCACTTCATATTTTCGCACGTCCCGACGGATCTTTTCCAGATAAGCCCCGCCAAAAAATTAAACCCCGTCACCCAAAAAAGACTAAAGAAAGAGGATAGGAAATTTTTACTTTATTTTTTATTCGAAAGAGTGAAATTGGGACATGTCATTGATAAGTTGCTGTCCACTAAAAATCGGTGTGTGCCGCATTGGCGTTTATTCTGCATCCTGTAGACGTACCGAAGAGATTCGATGGTTTGTGTGTGAGCTCCAGTCGTTGGATCCACAAAGTTTTCTGTATGATTAACTGCTCCAGCCAAGTTCCCTTCGAAGACCGATTTCTTTCTGACACTGTCGAGCACGCCACCTCCACCTGTCAGAAACAGTCGAAAGTGTCATTTGGTGACCATTGTTGCATAAACGTTGCTGATGGATCACTCCGTGGCTTTGCAAAAAACGTATTGCTGCTTCATTGTCATGAATGAGAGTTGAAAGCGTCAGAAAGTTCATTTAAGGTTTTACGTCCGAACGGAGAACATTTTTGCACAAAATGAGCCTAGATGCGGATAAGGAATAGTTTTCATCAAAAATAGGTCAAGGTTGTGTGCGTACATTAAATTGGAGCTGGCAAAACGTGGCGGGACTTAACTTTTCGCACATGCACTTTTTGCATTAGTGCCCGGACTTATCTGGAAAAAATCAATTCTGACTTCCTGCTGTGTGTTCTTAAGGAAAGGTCCGTTAGTTTGTTGTATAGGTTGAAAAAATCTGGTCCAGACACGTCCCACACACGCACAGACGGCATTGTCAGTTTCGTGTTCCATTTTATATTCTAACATGGGTTGAGAAGTAACTATTTTCGGAACGTACGTGTTTAGTCCTGTTCCATCGGGCAGTCAAGTAGAAATCAAGAATGCTCTTCATCCAGTGTGAACATTGGGTGGTTCGGGGAACAAGGTCATTATGAGTCTTCTGCTTGCAGAGAGCAGAAATGAAGTGACCGAATCAAAATGGCTTCACCTACGTTGAGTACGTTCCAATGAAAAGTCATCGAAAGATTTTGTAATATTTACTGAAACCAATTGGATTAGTATGTGATCTCTATCGATTGGGCAGTTTGTGATTGTATTCATCACGAGTTATCCAGTTTACATCTGATACATGCTCCCCTTTATTCTGAAAGAAAAACGTCTGGTCATGTGACCCACATAGTTTGAGGATTATTCGCGAACGAGAGTAAGTGAGAAAACCACGCGGTATTCTTGGGATTGATGTTGAGCAGTCGGCTGCTCATGAGCTTCCATGTTGCACTGAATTTCTTTCTCGGAAGGAACGAGGGGAATCGAATTTCTGAAAGCTCTACCACATTCAGATGGGAAAACGGATGTATCTAGGCCGTCTTAGTAGCCTTGAAGCTAGAGCAGTGGCCCTCTGGTTACCGGACAACTCAACGGCGAATAGTGATTGTCGATTCCTGATAAGAATCGGAATGTTCGAATTGCCGAGTAGTCTGATTTCCTGTGTTTTTTTTTTCACCAAAGTACAGTTGTTTCTGTCCCCCTATTCTATCCGATACCAAGTTCGACTGATGATTTGTACGACAAACAGTTGATTGCTTGTTCAGGGGGTTCGAATCCCATACTGTAAAGGTCACCTCGATCGGTGATGAAACGGTTGCGATCCATTTGCAAGCTGGGCGAGTAGACCAAAAGCCAAGCAGTGCAAATGAACTGCCTATATTCGCAAAGTTTCATTTGCTTGGAGTCAAGTAGGATCGCAAGCCAGTTTTGTGGAATGTGTCATAGTGCCTGATTTCCACAATGATGAATGGATAGCTGAGTTCGTCTCAGATCTGTTGTGATTTATAGTGCCGATATCAAAATAAGCTGGATAGAGTACACTGAGTCAGTGCGATCCTAGAGGTTGTCAGCCTCGGCCAGGTTTAGCAAAAAGGTCATGTACAAAAACCCAGTCAGCTTACTCACGTTGTTTTCAAAACCAAATTGTGACCGGAAAGGCAATGGGTCGAATTTCAACTTTAAAAACCTTTTCCATCAAAACTGGAACGTGATTCTGGGGACGAGCTGAATCAGATGAAGCAATGACCTGCACAGAAATGCTACGGGTGAAATGAAGAACTTCCTTCAGTGCAGGGTTGTTTTCCTGACCAGAACGGACTGAGCGGTTACACGCTATTTGACACGAAAGTAAGTTCCGTTTGCACAGCGGTTCTGAAGCGTAAACCTCCTCAAGCGTCCTCTTGAACTTTCCTGAATGTTCTCTGAATATTAAACAATAACAGCCGAGCACCGCAAAGCAGTCGCATAATTTTCGTAAGGGCTTTCCAACAAGACACTACTCGTATATTCATCAGTAGTGTGCACCGTTACACCACTATCGACAGTCTCGCTTGGCATAGAAGTCGGAAGTCGGAAGAAGGCCCACCAACAAGGAACACGCCTGCTTTATTGCGAGAAGGTGATTTCAAATGCTACAAGGAACCTCGTGTTATTGAAAGCGCACTCTTGACATTGATCCAAACTGTCTGATCGGGGTTAGTGAACACTCATCATCGTCAATCATGCCTCTATGACACGTCTGAACAGTCGTCAGCCTTTGATGAATCGACTGATCGATCGGGAGCTGGCTTTTCTGGCCTAATGGCTTCTGTACTCTGATTTTGGTTCTGTCTGTGTATCTCAGTAGGTTTCTGGTGTTCTGGAACCATTTTCAGGAATCCGACCTCTCTGAGAGTAAGAATTGAAGGATTGGTGTGGAAGACACAGCATGGTGTTGCCACTTTGAACACGTGAGTTTAAACAACCCTGCCCACAGCACAGCTGCTTCTCGCTAAGAATGATGAGAAATGTGTTACACAAAAAAACGACAGTAACAGACTTTGTGTTCAAGGAATCCGAAGAATCACAGCTAGATCATTAAATATGACACAAGTGTCTTTCACATGCACGGCTTGTCAAGTATGCAGTGGGATAACCGTCCATTTGATCTGATATCCGACATGCGTAAGTTAGTTTAGCGTCCCCCCACCCGATGGCTGAGAGCCACTTGAACCTTCCGCACAAACTGAGTATGCTTCAGTACTCAAACGTTCAACTCTGATCGTCAAAGCCTCGTAACCTTCCCAAGATTCGGACTTCCTAAAATATGTCGAAAACAGAGTTGTTGGTCCAATTTTTGGGAGAGGCTTCAGAAATGCCTCCGATGAACTTGATTTGATCGGTACGCCCTCAACCAAGTAGATCGATATGAACCCGACTTTTCATCAGTTGATAATTATCATATTCCACCGGACGATTCACTCTTGTCACTCGTCGTAGGCTCTCGCAGCCAGTTTTTTTTACACGAGAGTCCACTTACTTGCACTTTGCGTCCAGTGATGCATGACGTATAACTTTTAGATTGAACAACCTCCAAGTGAGGGAGTAGACTGTGAAGGTGCAAGGATCCGCGGTGTGGAACAACCGTACAACCATGGTACGGCAGTGAAGCATCGGTGTTGAACACTGATGTCATGCTGTCGATGATGATGATGATGATAGTGTGGAACTTAACTGGTAAGTTCTAGATAGAAGGAAGCTAGTCGTGGGTTCTTGAAAAGCTTTCAGCAACGTTCAGAGCAGTGACAGGTGTATCTGACTCTGAATTTGGTTCCTGTGAACCGAACACATTATTCTATATTATTTTGTTGGTCTTCTGGTCTTTTCGCCATGGAAACCACACTTATCCACTTACTGCCCATGACTTGTTGATGTCGCGTTCTGTTTCTATGTTCCATCATCGTTTGAACACAACTCATCTTTGCTGTCCGGTTGTTCAGTCCCCATAAGCAAACACATCCGCTCCGGTTTTTGTTTGGAGTTCCGATTCTACGAAGAACTAGGCTGCGTTCGTGAACATCATGGATGTAATAAACTTGCGCCACCGGTTTGAGAGTCCATGTAGCTTCTAAGTGGAAAGTGTCATCCATTGGCGAAAAGCCTTTTGAGCTAAACACACCCATTTGCACACCAGTTGCTTTTTCACAGGAGACTCGACTGAAGCTCAGCTGATATTCTTCAGAGGAATGTGCTATGTAGAGCCTGACTCACTTTTCAGTTGTTATGATACCCTAAGTGTCCCCCAGATATTTTCTTGAAAGGTTTTCAGCAACCTTATGAGTAGTATTCCTTCAAGTGGTCTATTATTTCACCACTCCAGATGGTTTTCATCATGGATCTTCGCCATCATACTACTCAAACCTGTTATAAGTAGCTACTGATCTTAATCCGTACCTACACTCATACACGCATGTTCCAATGGCTGTAATTCATCTGCTTCACTGTGCTGATTTATCTCCAAACAAGCACTCTGGTTTTTTTTCATGAAGGAAGCTACTCACAAGGTTGCTGAGAACTCTCCGGCAGCCCACGACCGGTTTCGACCAAACTGATTT
>NW_008751752.1:1067315-1095779 GCF_000715545.1 Opisthorchis viverrini | reverse complement strand
TTACTGCCCATGACTTGTTGATGTCGCGTTCTGTTTCTATGTTCCATCATCGTTTGAACACAACTCATCTTTGCTGTCCGGTTGTTCAGTCCCCATAAGCAAACACATCCGCTCCGGTATTTGTTTGGAGTTCCCATTCTACGAAGAACTAGGCTGCGTTAGTGAACATCATGGATGTAATAAACTTGCGCCACCGGTTTGAGAGTCCATGTAGCTTCTAAGTGGAAAGTGTCATCCATTGGCGAAAAGCCTTTTGAGCTAAACACACCCATTTGCACACCAGTTGCTTTTTCACAGGAGACTCGACTGAAGCTCAGCTGATATTCTTCAGAGGAATGTGCTATGTAGAGCCTGACTCACTTTTCAGTTGTTATGATACCCTAAGTGTCCCCCAGATATTTTCTTGAAAGGTTTTCAGCAACCTTATGAGTAGTATTCCTTCAAGTGGTCTATTATTTCACCACTCCAGATGGTTTTCATCATGGATCTTCACCATCATACTACTCAAACCTGTTATAAGTAGCTACTGATCTTAATCCGTACCTACACTCATACACGCATGTTCCAATGGCTGTAATTCATCTGCTTCACTGTGCCGATTTATCTCCAAACAAGCACTCTGTTTTTTTTCATGAAGGAAGCTACTCACAAGGTTGCTGAGAACTCTCCGGCAGCCCACGACCGGTTTCGACCGAACTGATTTGCAAGTGAGTGTATTTCTCGAAGACAGTCCAGTTTGATTTCAAGTAGAACATAAGGTTGACGGAAACTCGGGGACTGCACCTACCTGATGAGCCCCAAGAAGGGCGAAACCGGTCGTGAACTGTCGAAGAGTCTTTGGCAACCTTGTGAGTAGTTTCCTTTATGAAAATATACTGCGATATCTCGAATATCGTGCCAAGTGAAACATGAGGCGGCCTGTGCACAGCACATTCAGTTGTAGAATATCATAAACGAGAGATTCAGTTGAGTCTCTCGTGATTTGCAAATGAGTGTATTTCTCGAAAATCACTCTGGTTGTTGACATCTGACAGAATCACACGGAAATGAACTAAACACAACTTTCCAAACAAACACAATGAGCGCGGCATCAGCTGACTGGAACGAGTAACCGAAAGTTTCATTTCTATGGTCCCACATTCCCACACCTTGCTTAAAATGCCCTCCCACGCACTGAATGAACAGTGTTCAGTCCCATTAGCTAACAAAACACACCTACCGCTAAGTGGATAACTGACCTCCAGCGCTGTCATACATGACTCCAGATCAAACGAACTGGCGAGAATACGTTAGCGACTTGCTGATTTGCTCCGCCAACCCAAGCATCCCTCCGTTATCGCGTGCATGCCCGACTGCCTACAGACGCACATACACACACGCACACACGCGAACATACCTATCTATGACAGACATGTAAAACCTCATTTAGCGGTGTAAACGACGTCATAGACATACTCACACAACGGGGCGTGCGTAATCAGCACATGCTCTGCTACACAGGACATTGTGTGTGTGTGTGTGGTGCGGCCAGGTGTGTGACGGACGAGGCTGCAGGTAATCAGGCGTCGTTCGACATGTGTGAGAGATGCATGGAGGTTTCCAATCCAATCCCCGATCAGAATGAGATGCATCTGGACAGATTGGTTTGAAACTTTTACGGATAAAGCACGCAGCTCTCACGTGTGCTGATACGCACGCGCCTATGTGTTTTGTGTTTATACGAGAAACTGGTTGTACAACTGCCTGTACAACCCACAAAGCAACAACAAAACTAACTGCCATTTGGGGAAAATTTGAAGGAAAAAAAACATTTGTTCAAGGCTTTTAATAAACTAGCGGGCGTGGAAACTCTGCTAGGCGATTATGGCAGTCACCATGCCCAAACCAACATTGTGTGATCTGGTCAACTCTAACGTTCCAAACGATGGCAACATACTGCTCACCAATGTGGAAGTAAATCAGACCAATTCGAACGAGTTCTGTCCGAACGGACACTCGATCCACGATAGTGGTGACGATGAAACAGGTGAATACCTCAGTGAAGTCACAACAACTCAGTCAGACAGACCGAACGGTACCGAACTCAGAGGAGTCGAGTCGCCAAACGGAACATCCATATCGGCGAATGACTATGCCAATTCCGAAGAACTGGATCAACCATCACCGACAAATATTTTGCGCTGGAACTATCGACATACTAAACTGTTTATTGGACAAATTCCCCGTAGTATGCAAGAAGACGATGTGCGGTTAGTGTTAGAACCATTCGGACCTATCTATGACCTGCTTATACTACGAGACAAACTGACTGGAATGCACAAGGGTGAGTCACGATCTGTGGATTCGCTATTCTTTTTCCCCTGTCTTTTGTTTGCGTCTGATGCCTAAATCAGTGACTTGATGAACCGAAGATCGAAGTGTTCCCTCATTCTGCGACGCTTTGAAATAATTTTCCTTGAGACACTTTTTGAGCGCGGATCTTTGAAATTTCACAATTTTTTTTCAAAAAAGCAAGTCATATGGGCATTAGCTCGTCACCTAGACAACTTTCGGCATGCCCGTTGGAAAAAAACTGCTCGCTTCCACGGTTTATGTGCGGCGGCGGTGGCCTCTTCAAAGTGCGTTTTTTTAAAAGGAAATGAGGTTAAAGAACAAAGGGGACAAACTTAAAGTTTATTTCCTCAAAATTGACAGAGGTACAAGAATTGATTTTTAAGATAGATCAAGGGGTTTACTCTTCAAGGCAGGTTAACACGCCAATTCGCACAATCATTGCGTTGCTATCAGTCGTCTGAGCGATGCTTGATTGGCTGAAAAGATAATGAAGCGACATAGATGTAGTACACTACTCACAAGGTTACTGAAAACCCTTCGACAGCCCGTGACCGGTTTCACCATTCTTGGGACTCATCAGCGTACTCTTCGAGTTTCCGTCAACCTTATGTTCTACTTGAACCCAAACTATTGCATGAAATTATCGATCCAGCTGGGTCCTAGGTGCATCTCCCGTCAAAACCAAATTGGTATGCAAATGAGTGTATTTCGCTTCTGTTGTAACGACCTTCATGAGGGTTTGATGGCCCCCGGGCCCCATTGTACTCATAAACACCATAATTTTTCTAGCTGTCAGTTGAACGATGGTGATGGAGGTCGTTCATCCGTAACGTCCTCGCGGTGCATGGTAACCGTGTAGCTCAAAGAAAGTATGAGGGCCGATTGACCTATAGGTTGCCCAATCCCAGAGTGCGTTGGATTCAGACCAAGCACACTAAGGGCAGCAGTCTCGTGCCTGAAGGTCAATCTGTAGAAATATAAGTATAAAAACCGTACACGAAAATTCCACCCAAAGCTGCAAGATGCCATTCAAAAAGGTGCTGTTCCATAGAGTCTACGAAAAGCACATCCACGCCAACTCCGCGCCTGGGCCAATCACTCCACTTTCGAACCGACTGTCACGTGGGTTCCGTTTTTTTCCAGATCAATGTAATGCGACCATTCGGAAACTCCGAAGTATAATATAAAATATATGTCTGCCGTCAGTTCCTGTTAGTTTCCCACGAATTGCGCTTTTAACTTTGTCATCCAACAGCGCACATCATTACAGAGTGAAAGCCTACAGTGAAACCACATTTGACTTAGGGTCAATGACAGTCGATTATTATGCCATCATACAGAGTGGGTTTAACACTATACAACGAGAAATGAGGGAAGGCCAGTCAAGCAGCTGAAAAGAAGCGAGCACGAAAAGTAGTTAATGAGATGTCACGGAAAGATCGACATCGCCCCAGTAGCATCCCATGCGTGTTTCCTCATCCTGAGGGATTATGTGATGCCCGAAAGATCGGAAAATATCACGTGATCGAAGCTCAAAAGCCGCTCGTCTGACTCTACTTACAGTCGTTACGTCAAGGATCGTTAAGCAACCCCACGTCTCGGCAGGATCGCTTCGCCGGCCAGCTTGAAAAAAAAACTGTCACGTGACTTCAAAGTTCGATACCGATCACAATGTGCTTATTCGTACAGGACACATTATTGTCAACGTATTAACCTCCCCTTCCCGAAATCCTAGGAGTGATTTTTAATAGCTTTTTAGCGTCTGATCGTCAAAACTCGGCTTATCACAGTGATTTTGATTTATCGGGCTATGTTCTCCATGGTTTTTATCCTTTTAAGACGGAAAACTTATTAGGCTAAAGTGTAGACAAACTGAATTTGGGTTTTTGAACCAGCGGATTAGCTCAAATCTAGCGGTTAAACCACACCATAGGTCTTTAAAAGACTATATCATGATTTAATTGAGAAAAACGATAACTCAATAAATTGATTATCTTAGTGAATGTCGGTTCACCTTTAAAACAGAGAAAAAAGGAGGACATATATTCCAAATACCGATAGAGAAGCAACGTGTTTTATTTCGTTTTGTTGGTCTAACTACCTGTTGACTTATTCTGACAATCAGCTGATTGATACTAAATTACCACTTGATTGGTCATCGATCAGATGACGTGTCCGATCCATGAACATCACTCACCCAATGAGGATGAAACTCTTAGCATGGCCGTGATATTTTATGCTCGACCGCATGTTCTTCTTGACATTCTGAGTCAAAGGCTTTTTAGTTATCCACAGTAGATGGTGCCACACTTTGGCCACTCGGCACACGCACTGAGCGTATAAGTCTTCAGAACTATTTCACAGTGAACTCTTACGAGACGGTACGGCTAGTGGATAGGATGGGTATCAGAAAGATCCCGCATAGACAAAACAGACTGTGTCCTGTTTATCTTTGTAATGTACTACTCATAAGGTTGCTGAAACTCCGTCGACAGCCCACGACTGGTTTCGCCCTTCTTGGGGCTCATCAGGTAGGCGCAGTCCCCGGGTTTCCGTCAACCTTATGTTCTACTTGATACCAAATTGCACGAAATTAACGAAATACGCTCATTTGCAAACTAATTTGGTTTTTCGAGAAGAAGGGTGAAATCGGTCGCGGAGACTTTACGTAGCTGAGTAGTTGTTTCGGACAGATTTATGTTTGTCGTGCCTGATGATGCTCAAAGTGCATTGGTCCTCAAACTTTTGGTGTAGTGAAAACTTTCCTTTTAGGATTGTGTTTGCCTAACCATGTGGTGTAGCCATCGACGATCAGCCTCTCTCTTTTACCGCTATTTGGTCTCATCTGCTAGGTGACGTTTTTACTGAGTCTCGTTTCGACACAGTGGGCAACAAAATCTTGTCATAAAACCCAGTGTGACACCGAGTATTTAGTCTGTTTACTACACATTTTAAAACATCTTGATCCACTGATCCATTTCAACGAGTCTTAAGGAAAGAAACTTGCCAACAGGGTTAAGTTCATGCGTTATTTTTCGCCGTTAAATGTCCAAACCACCATGGGAAACGGTTTGTGTCATTGATCCAGCCCCAAGACCACGTGATCATTCAGCAACTCAAGATGGCCTCAGAGTAAAACTCAGACCTTCCTGAGAGAAGGGTATATGCTTAAAAAGAAGGGCGGTTCCAAGGAGATTTCAATTTTCGTGACCATTTACTTCGTGCTAGGACCTAGATCGGTAAGCCGAGTTCGCCACTGCATTCCATTCCTTTTGTACAGTGCTGTGCGGTCGTAACTGATGAGAGCAATCGGAGCTGCTCAATCCTTATCTGAATGAGTTGATAGAGGAGATCTGACGGTATATTTTTGGAGGCAAACGCATTGGTCTGAACACCACTAACTCTTCGTGATTACTGTTTGGTGAACGATACACACCTTGCAGATAAAAACCACGATGGTCGCATCTCAACACCGGCTGAAGCTATGCAGTGCGAAACGTTGTCTGAATCCAAGAACTGCGCATCTTTCATATTGGATGTGCGGGGATCTGCGCCGATTAACACGATTTTCGTCTTCATCGGTCGTCCGAAGCGTGATCCAGGCGAGTAATTATGCACTGAGGCTCAAGATCACTCCAGCTCAAGGTCACTCATCCTCGACCGAAAGGAGAGGACGGAGTGGTTTGAGACACATATTACTAATAACAGTAATAGTAATAATACGAACAAATAGACAGTCCCGAGCTTTCAGGATCACGGTAACCCAATCCAGCATTACAATATTGTGTGTATAGACACTACTCAAAGATGAATCCACACGATGACGTTTAAAACAGTGATCTTTCCTGGAATTTTCTCAACTGTTTCTCTCTCATTTGCAAATGACCGGAAAATCCTTGGAATCGGTGCAATTTCCAGAGCAAAGCACTTGTTTTCACTGGTCCAATTTACATCCAGTCCGGTTCTGTACACAACAAACAGATTCGCAACACACCGAGTGAGAAGATACTGGACCAGTGGGTTGCTTCACCAGCAACGCACGTCATCCGCTTTTTAAATGGAGAGTTCATCCTTTAAGTGAAGCCAATCCAAGAGTCGAGAAGCAGTGTTCAGCTGTTTCATCCCTACTTGTAGTCGTAAGTAATGCGTACCTCACAAAACTCCGTGGAATTTCGAACCCACCCCGGGCCAATGTTTGGAATATTTGCCAGGTCTGCACTCACAGGACGAAAGCTAGATTGGAAACCCCAGAATCTCCTCACATTACTGGTTACCAGGAAGTTTGAAACCTTCGTGAAGCTCTTCAACTGGGACTTTATGAGATTTCGGTCATCAGTCGGCAAAACCGAGACAGCCACTCTGGTGCGTAACCTTTAAGCTCTCGTAATTCGGGTTTTTCCAGCGTGCGCGGGTGGAGTGGAGGTAAAATGGTTACTTTATCCTCCAAATGTCGATAAACTCTGATGCGAAAGCACAGCAGCTTTGATTCTCGCCTTTCTGGTGTCGACGTACCAGAGTTATCGAATGAAAACAGCCGCCCGGGGGACGCCTTCGTCAATCAGTGGCAGCCTCCACTGAAGGTGCAGCCTTGACGAAAGGAGATATCAACAGAAAACCCACATCTAAATCCAGGGTTCGTGAGCTTCGAATCAGGTCTCATTGTTTCAGAGCAACCTGTGACAAATCTATACGCTTCGTCTCAAGGCAAATTGAAATGAAATCAACCGCAAACTGAGCCGTGTCAGAGGAATATGAAGCCGGGAAGCAGTTGACCTTAAAAATGTCAGTCAACCAAGAAGAGTTATATGCTAACAACATTCCGTGTTTTGTCATGTCTACAGTGTTCACTTGCGAGGATACCGTCATCCGATGAGAGCAAGTGATTAGACAGAGGCCTAACTGCTTGCCTTTCCGTCGTTGCATGGTGATTGCATACAGTTCCGTTACGGCAAATTTTCAGGATAAACTAATTCAATTTTTGCGAACTAATTTGGTTTTGCGAGAGACTCACCTGGAACCCAGCTGAGTTTCTCGTTTGTGATGTTTCCAGGCAACCGAATGTGCTGCACCAGGCCACCTCATGTTTCAGTCGCTACGATATTCGAGATATCGCGATACATGCATAAATTTGTAATGTACTGGTCATAAGGTTGCTGAAAATCCGTCGACAGCCCACGACCGGTTTCGCCCATTCAGGTTTCACACATTCAGTTGCCTGGAAACATCACAAACGAGAGGTTCAGCTGGGTTCCATGTGAGTTTCTCGAGAAACCAAATTAATTCTCAAATGAGTGCATATTGGATAATTTCGTGCAATTAGGGTTGAAGTAGAACATAAGATTGACGGAAACTCGGGGACTGCGTCTACCTGATGAGCCGGTCCCAAGAAGGGCGAAACCTGTCGTGGGCTGTCGAAGAGTTTTCAGCAACCCTGTGAGTAGTTTCCTTTGTGAAAAAAAGAGTTAGCTCTACTCCTCATGCAAGAAAAACGCAAATGCAGAGTTGGGCAAATGTATTCTTCTCCATCCTTTTCACAATCAGCGTTTATTACAACTCGAATTAAAAAGCTCGGGAAGGAAAAGAGCAGTGAAGTAGTACACAAGTGCTGTACCGAAACAGGTCGCTTTTGATGATTTGTCGATTCTGGAAGTGTTGTATCTTAAGAGATAATAGGAATACTACTAATTACTAACAATGAGGACTTATTCGTAATAATTTACAATTATTAATCGTAGAAATGTAATAGTTGCTATCGGTGGTCAAAGTGTATTCTAGGTCAACCCAACAGGCAGTTTCTGTTCGATCGATGCAATGAGGTAAACTCAACTAAACAAAGCTGGTCAATGCTGCAAGCGATTTAAAGTGAACGCTTTGAAAGTCAAGCGTTTGCCAAAAACCAATCATTACAACGCTACTGTAGGGAACAGATAGATCAGTGTAAAGTTTCTGAATATTCCTAGTGTTGTTTAATTGTGCACAATTGATATGGGAAGCAAAGGGCGAATTGTCAAACTGTGCGCTACTATATTATTGCTCTGTTTTGGGTGTATGAAATTTGAATGTGCCAAAAAATTAGCATTTTTAAAGTTGAAATAAATCCATTCGGTCCAGATTGTGAGTAACTACATATCAAGCTTTGAGATGACATGTGCAGGCCTGCAAGAGCATTCACCGAAAGGCCAAACGCCCGGGGATCCTTAGAGAGCTGAATTCAAATTCCAAATCAGTAAGCACTAAGAAATGGGTCGTACTTATTCACTGAGATGACGTACCTCTTTCCAGGTATTCCCCTTCCTGTTCGGTTTCTGAGTTCACCTTAAGAGCCCCATGAAAGAGGTGATAACTCATCTGTACTCGATCCAGCGGGCGGAGTCAACAGTCAAAGCCCTCAGAGAGCTGATCGCATACGTCCGTTCTGACATGGGAAAACGCGGACCATAGTTGAAAGCCAACTTATGAGAACCTATCATCTCTTCCTTAGCAGAAGCAGTCACACATCTCTACCTTCCTGAAAGACATACTTCTGAGACCTCTACAGAGCATTTTTGAGTTTTGGATCATTGAACATAGCTTCGTATTTCTTGCGAACAATCCAATCAGCCATCTTGAGCAATAAGCATCCCTGTTTCCTATCCACATATATGTATATATAAGTAGTGGGGGCGAGATGGTCCAAGTGATTAGAGCGCGAATTTACTGACCGGAATGTCCGTGTTCCGAACCCGACCTCTGCCTCTCGACTTCCCCTGTCTAGGCTTGGGCGACCTGGCAGTATTCCAGCCCTCGTTTAACTCTCGGGTGGCATGGCAGCTAGGCACCGAAAGGGTGCTACAGCTGAACGATATATAAGTAGTATATATCTAAACCCATTATCTCTGTCCTTATCAAGCACTGTTATCAAGCACTTTGCGGCAGATTGAAAAAATTGCCGTAGCAACTATCGTTGAAACTGAACTTGTAAGAGCTTGATATCGAAGTGTCATTTACATTAAATACCGCTCCCATGGGTTATTCCTTAAGCATCCCAGAGACTTCTCTCGTTATGTACTTCACTCTTCTTCAGGTTTTTCTCGCGAAGGGATAGTTGAAAATCCTGCTAACAGCTGCATTCTGACTGATTACGCAATAAACATGGCCCTACCATTAACGAACTAGATTAGGTCTGCGTCTGCTAATCACTGACATTGGGATGCTGTGTGGAATGTACCAGCCTAAAACTTTGTCCTTAGAGTTATCTCGCACTTTCACAGAATTTTCTGTGTATTTTGAAACAAAACTCATAAAAGTTTATCAACTGAGAGTAGATAGCCGCGTTTTTCATTTGGACTATTCATGTTGGAAGAGCTAGCGGTGAGTAGGAATTCCGGGTGCCGCCACGACCACAGTCGTGTTCTCACCATCCCAGAATTGTTCACACTCCCCTCTCATAGATTCCACGATCAGCTTTTGTCTTGATGATGCTTCTAAGGTGGTTTTAGCCAGCTGTCAAGCCGCAGTTTTCTCCATCGCAGCCCAAGATCTGTCCCCGTCTGTCTGTCTATCCATCCACCTCTTAGTCTATCAGACACATGCGTAAAAAAATACCGCTGATCATGCGTGACCAACGCAATGAAATCAGAACGTGCAGATTGACAGAGTCACACACGATTAGATTATGTTGAGGTGATGACAGGTTTTCTAATTACAAAAACTATACAGACGGTTTCAAATCGTGTCTGATGGCCAGTAAAACAGTGGCACTTCTTTCAGTCTATCAAACTTGATCGTGAATATTTATTCCTTTCAGTCGGTCTCAATACCTTGTTTTTTTATAACGAGAGCCTCGGTTTCTTAAACAGCAGGATGGAGACTGGTGGGGGTGTGGGGTTCTAACCCTGATCGCTGAAACGATAACCTTGTCGATCTAATCCACTTGGCCTATTGTGTTCCCTAAAAGTGTCACATTCCATCTGTTTCCAAGTCTACGTTTTAGAAAGATTTGAGAGGTTTCTATTGAAGTCAGCCGCTGGATTTGGAGCTTAGCTGAGCGAAGCGACATGACACATTCAGCTCGCTCCCTCCCCAATGAACTACCCCCACACCTCTCCACTCCCGCATTAATAACAATTTGTTGCACAACTACTCGTCTCCTTATTGGTCCCCTTGTTTTTCGCGCAACTCTCCCGGAGCGGTGACAAATCGGTGTGCTTCCTCGCCTTATGTTTCCAACGTGTAACATCTGCGAATCGCTTTCGCCACATTTATGTGTTGCCTGATACCTCGTAACCTACGCAACACATACATAGATGTTTCGGTTAGTATTCATCCTAGCCAAGCTCACTTTTTCCGTTCTCACTCTCCGTTCCACTGAATGCTGAACGGAATATGACGGACATCAGCTGTTTGCAAAACCGGTTTGTGAGAACCCTCCATTCAAGGTACACTTACTAAATCCACAACTATTAATCGATGTGTTTCTAGAAAACAAGTGGGGCCAAAATGGTTACATATCATTCAAGAATCGCATCAGGTCAAACCACCATTGTACCAGAACGTGAGGTTATACAAACGTAAACCTGCCACCTCTCCTAATAAAAAACCGACGCTGATGTGGTTACGCCCCACGGTAAGCTACGCCAAAGACACTTAGATGACCATCGCATATTCCCAGAGTATCCTCATGGAGTAGCCCCCTCTGACATAGATCCGGGTGTCTTCGCGTACCGTTAGAGGTAGTTGAATAACTGAATAGTGACAAAATACCTCTATTACGTGATATTTATTTAATGAAATATTACAAGCAAAGTTTACCTGTCCCTCTCAGAAGAGACTACTTGTGGTTTGCCGTTTGTAAATTTCTCTAATGGTTAGGTTCCCCCTGTAGAGATCACGTCCCCGTGAAAACCAGCTATGACGAATCCTCGCATGCGGTTTTTACGGGCACTCTCATTTGTGCACGAACTTAGTTTAGACAAGTGACTTAAGTGAGTCCAGCCGAATCTCTCGCTTATAATGATCCGCTTCAACTGAAGTTGCGAAACCAGGCCGCCTCATATTTCATTGGGTACGATAATCGAATTCAAGTAGAACGTGAAGTTGACGGAAACACAGAGAACGCGCCCATCTGATAAGCCCACAGTGGAAGAATGAAAGTGGTCGTGGATTGTCGAAGAGATTTCAGCGACTTTATGAGTAGCGTGTTATGTCCGGACAAAATTATTACACTTTCTCTGCGGCAATCGATCAGGCTGTCGTTTTCAAAACTTGTTCTTGTAAGGGGACAAGACTGTTCCTCTCGGAAGACCACCTACGCGCTCATTTACTATGAGGGACGATAGGAAGTTACGGCTTGGTGAAGATCTCTGGTGAGAAGGGAGTTGCGGTAGTACTGTTCGTTAGAAGAATTCGTCTACCGCGTTTCAGATCTTATAATGGATGACTACGCCAGTACTGGCACCAACTTCACAGTTTGATTGTATAGCTGACAAAACCCGCGATGAAAACACGTTCTTCCACGAAAGACGACCCCTCATTACTTGAACCGGCCAGGCGGTCCCTACACAAGTGACCTTTGTTCGGAGGAACTACTGTGTTGTGGGTGCTGATGTGTAGGGCTGCCGAATGCCCATCTACCGGAGTGAAGTCCAACCCCGACAGAGAATGCGTATATCCACAAAGGTTGACACGACATTCATCCTGAGTGGAAGTCAACATGTCAATTACTGGTGCATGGGTCATCCTATGAAGGCTGGTGTAGGACAGCCTGCAGATATCAACAAAGGTAAGCACATTCACACACAAACCGCTCACACGAGCAGTGCGTTTAGCGGACTACTGCGCTTTGACGCGAAAATGACACATTAGAAGTGAGTGAAGTGAGAGTTGAGTCGCGCTGATCAAGTGCCTTATTTTTTGCGATGTACACAGTATGACCATTCCAGTACCAGCAGTGTAAACTCAAAAGAAACAACACAAGATATTGACTAAACTTCGGACCACAAAGTTACAACACAAACAAATCGTGATCCTTCGGATTGTGCTGGGATGCGTCAATTCGCGAACTCTCTATCTTTCTCTGCAGTGTCGATATTCTTTTCTATGCTGACGCGGTAAAATTTAGCTTGGTAGCCTTCAGAGTGCCTACTGAAACATACCAGAGAAATTCCAGCAACACGCCAATTTGGTTTTCACAGAGCGTCCAAGTGAATCTCCGCCGATCTCGTTTATGACAGTTTGCTCCAAATTTAATGTGCTGCACAAAACAAGCCCCATAAACGAGAGACTCAGCTGGAACTCATTTGAGTCTACCCCTCGAAAATTAAATTGGTGGGCAAGTGGGCACAGTTCGCGTAATTCGCAAAATCTGTCGCAAATCGGACATTGTACCTACCTGATGAGCCCGAATAATAAGATCGAAGCCGGTTGGAGGCGACCGAAGAGTTTCCGGTGATCCTTCTTGATGACTATGTTATTGAAAATAAGTAAAGCTCCGATGCAAATTTCGCCGAGCTTTTCGGACAGATCAATGCATAAGCGCATCCACCTACCTCCATCTTGATGGGAAAGATGTTTTGGGAATCTTAAAGACCACGCCCCCTTGGAAATGCAGCTGCCAGAACTCTGAAAATCTTTCATATGGTCGAAGTTGACACTCGTTCTGCCTCTCAATTTCTTCTTTTACACAGTTATTAATCCTAGGCACCAAAACAGACGTCCATCTCTGAAGCTTTTGTCCAAAGGAACCTCTCGGTTTCTGGGAGCTTTTTTTGACGAAGGAGGTACAAGTAACTGCACAACAGACTTAGCTTTCTCGAAGCAGATGCTCGGTCTTGAACACGTGCTGTTCTAGATTGATTCTGTAAGACCAATCCTCTCGATGTTGTAGGCGGACCAGTGAGTCAGTCGGCTGGTCAACGAATCCACTGAACGTGTAGGTGAAATGTATCCTATCATTCGAAATCCGTAGGATTCCGACTTTAAACTCTTACTGCTCCTGAAGCCTCACGGATTCCAGGTTACGCGTCACGGCAAACTACTTTCGGTTCTCATCTAGTATGAATTATCGAGGTGTTAATATATGCTGACGATGATGTTACGAAATATTGATTATCCCATTCCCCAATGAATCTGTCTTCTCGGGTATAAAGATCAAACGTTTTAGCTGGTTTCACAAAACCACACTTCAAAAATTTACAACCTCACCACAGGCTTGACATCTGGCCTACCGCTTTTTGGATGGTCACACATTACTGACACCTAAAATATAATTTTTGGTCACTGATATCAATATGTTATGCTCGGATTTTTATACTGATTTCGTGCAAGGACAGCTTTCAGTCATTTGTGAGTTTTTGTGGGCCAGTTGCCCGCCGGACTTGAACGGCGCTCACCCAAGTGAGCCAAATGATCAGCCACTCAGCCTGCCCCGTAATGCTGAACCTGAGTGAGTAATGGTCACAAAGTATGTCTGATATTGAGGCAGATCAACATCTGAAGCTGAGTACCATTCAGTGAGTGAGTGCCAAGAAAAGTGTACCCGGCTTTCTGCACATAGCTAGGCACTGGAAAGGTGTCAACAACTGAATGATCTATATTGGGAGTCGATCTCTATTACATGTTCGAAGGCCGTTAGACACAAATACAGGTAAGTTGGACTAAATGACACCTCTTACAGGTGGATCCAATATGCCTGTCGAATCACCCCAAAACGGTTTTTTTCTTCAGGTTATTTTTGTTCTTTCCTTTGAATGCTGGTAGCATCCGTGTTTCCTGTCGGTGCCATCATTAGTCATTTGATTTGCCGATTCTTAAGTTGAGGCGGAAATATGAAGTCGCCATACAGGATGAGTCCTGTCGTAGCCTCATATTGAGCAGTTCCTACTACATCTGGTGGCATGATCAGAAATGATCGAATTCAATGGAATCTCAGGAGAATCTCACTCTGAGAGATCACTATAATACTCGCCAGCAGAAACACACAAGCATTCTGTCCCAGGCAAGCAAACGAGTTGCTCTCTGGCTGTATGACACTCATTGAAGACAGCCTTGTTTTTTCTGCCACATGTATCCTCAGTTGTGCTCCAATCGGCCTGACGAAGCTTTCGTGTCAAAAGTGAAACTTTGATCGGTTATGAACTCACCGGTTGTCTACCAAACTCTTCTGCAACGATGACTTGTTAGTAGGCTCCAACCGCTCTCCGGTTGATTCGGCAAATGCGTCGTTCACTTTACCGTCCCCAAACAAGACCGCGATACCGATAAGACGAGTTCGGCTTGTTTTTCGAAAATGTATTTAGGAAGAAGTGCTATGCAGTTACACCATACTGTCATACGTGACTGCTATCTCACGGAGCTTGACGCATCCAAATGATCGATTCTGAGCGATTCTTGTGCGTGCGATTGATTCAACAACACGAGAGACGGACGGGAAACTCATTCCCTGGCGTAGATACGCCCATCAGCTAATCGACCCGTGACTTCCCCGCGAATACCCTCATTAAAACAAGAATCTGGTTTTGGCGAGCTGAATCACCCGTCTGTGATGGTCCGCTCCAATTGAATGTACTGCATCGGGCCACTTCATCTTTCAGCTGTTAAGATATTCTAAATGTCGCAATACGTTTCTGTCTGAACATGACACACTACTCTTAAGTTTGCTGAAAACGCTGGCAGCCCACGACCGGTTTCGTCTTTCCACTTTAGACTAAACAGGCAGGTGAATTCTTTGAGTTCCCCTTCAGTTGACTCCATGTTCTTTTGGTCCAACTTCGGTTCAAGTGGACCATAAAGTTGAGGGAAGCTCGGGGACTGCGCCTATCTGATAAGATCCAATAAGAGCTGTCGAAGAGCTTTAAACAACCTTATAAGTAGTATGTTACATTCAGTCGATCCGCCAAATCCTTATGAAAACGGCGACGCTCCGTGGTTTGATGCACTAGTCTGTCGATTAGAAATTTGAGTAAACTTTAGGTTCATGTACGTCATACACTCAGTAGTTTAATTCTGTGGATCAGCACTACCGGTATGTTCACAGTTCCCACAGTTCCCACATATAAAAGAAGAAAGAAAGCGTCCAGCTGTAGCACCCTTCCGGTGCCTAGCTGCCATACCACCCGAAGGAAGCACGAGGGCTGGAATACTGCAAGGCTACGCAAGCCTAGACAGGGGAAGTCGAGAAGCAGAGGTCGGGTCCGAACCACTGACCTTCCGGTCAGTAAATTCGTGCTCTAACCACTTGGGCCACTCGCCCTGTATACATATAAGACATTGCGATTCTGTTCACATATCCCCTGGACAATTTATCCTTCGAGGTATGAAATTCCCTCACAGTACAACTCTTTTTGCGACCTAATAATCTGTCTGCGCCCACACATGTTGTTCAAACGGGCTCCCGTCGGTTGGTGACAAAAGAAACGTCAGTTTTATTACATCTGGTGTGTGTGTGTGGGCACAGCTAACATGATCAACCTGGTGCATTTCAGCGAAGTCAACCCAATAACATTGGGAAATGGATGAGACCGAAAGCTCTGGGGAAACTTTTAAATACCGCCAACTTATGATAATTTCACTAAAAATGCTTCGGACTAACGTGGGGTGGCAACTAAACTAGACTTTCTTTGAGAGCACCTCCGCTCCACACAAGAGCGAAATCCCATAAGTGCTACATCCAACAATGGGACTCGTTCACCGGAGGATCACCTTGTTTCTTAGGCCTACGTCTGGATTAAAGGACGAAAATAGAATACGTGGAATGAACTGACGATGTGGGAAGGAGAGTTCCCCATCCATTCATTCATCCATTACCGACACGCGTCAAGACAAACCCGATAGGTACAAGCTGTCTTTCTCAAGCATGCCAGAGTGACATGTGGTTTTTTCAAGCAACTGTCGGCTTGTCACTCCAAAATTGATCACCAGTCTGACTGAACGATTGCCACAAACACTCAGATAGATCAGCAGGCGTGAGAACGCACAGCTGAAGTTTCGTTTCTCCACTCAGACTTTAGTTTGCGTGACACTTTGACGCTTCAGCCCGAGTTATAAATTTGTGCGCGCTAGTAGTTTTAGTGCAATCGTATTACTAACCGATCAGCACAAGGAGAAAATAGCGGAATCGAAACGTGCAAGTAGTCGTTTTTATCAACTGGGAAAAGAAAGTCAGTGACAGACGTAATGTATTACTCATAAGGTTGCTGAAAATTCTTCGACAGCCCACAACCGGCTTCGCTCTTCTTGGGGCTCGTCAGGAGGCCGCAGTTCCCAATTTTTCGTCAACCTTCGTGTTCTGCTCTAACCCAAATTGCACGAAATTAGCTTACTACATTCATTTGCGTACTAATTTGGTTTTCACGCAGTCATCCATTCACTGGCTCTTTCCTCAAACGAGTGTAATCTGCTGAAGCCAGTGGTAGTGTGTGGTAATCGATTTAAAATTACCCAACCACGAGCATAGAGCATCACTCAGACCACAGACTGAGTGGCTGGTGTCATGCACGTGACTTTCATGATCGTTCAATCTGAAGTTAGAATGAAAAGAGTACCATTCTCGGTGGACTATCACATGATACTATTGGCTGCTTATTCCAGAGATCACGTTTTCGTTATACCTCTATTTAGGGAATGGATCCGCTTAGACAATATGGCAACTGAAAGCCAGTTTGAAGAATCAATAGTCCAAGGTCTTGACAGGCGTGAGTCACATAAAGCTGAGAGATCATGTGAAGCACAACTTGTGTGCTTGCTTATTCTTTTGCAGTCCACATCGCATGAGTGCCCAAAGGGGTGTGACTGACATGCCCGGGCTCATTGGCTACGGCTCCCAAACTGCTTAGGAATTCTTGGGCTATGTGAGACTCAAAGTCTATGCAAACACCTTCTGTGTACAGGGTTGAGAATGAAGAAAAGCGGGTATCGGCGGCCACTTATGTAAACTTTTAGCATCCCATCTTTCATCCAAAATCGGCTTGAGGGCAGTTCATCCTATAACTCCGAGACTTTTAGAATGTATGTTAAATAAAGCCTAACAATACGTCCTCAGACATGCATTGTAACAACTCGTTCGAGCAATGCAGCACCTTCACTCTATCCTGATACGTCAAGTGCTGCCCACCTCTGGGTTTCCGCCACTCCGAATTAGGCATGGAGGCAAAACACATTGCTCAGCCACCTTAGCTTGCAGTACTGGATGCAATCTTTGAGAGAGATGTCCTCTGCTTCACCAAAAACCGGCCTCTTGATTAAGTCTTTGTGAATTTACCGGTTCCAGCCGATTCCAGCTATACTTCAGTGGTAAAAACATCCTACACCAGAAGTGGCAAACCCTCGCAGCCTTGCAACAACACAACCCGCACTATGGTCTGGTGGACTCAGTGAGATAACTTTTTGATACCACAAGTGACTCCTTCGAATTTCGTGCGTTCACTTTTCCCGTAACACTGGTGCGACCTCCGCATGGCGGTCTACAACTTCCATTTTCACTCATTGAATTCATCGGAGACTGTATGTCCTGCAGCGTGAGCTTACAGTCCGCGGGTTCGAACTACATACCGATGAACTGGATGAACTTGCTCTGTTTGTTAGGTAATGCTCCTGCTATTTCTTTAAAAAAAATGAGGACAATGTTGTCTGCATATCCCAAGTCGACGACTTCGCCGCTCGGAAGTTTTGAAGAGCTTCCCAAGTTGGCCTCATTACCCAGCAGACCACAAATTTGTATTTTCGTAATGTACTACTCATAGGGTTGCTGAAAATTTGTCGACTGTTCACGACCGGTTTCGCCCTTCTTGGGGCCGGCTCATCAGGTAGGCGCAGTCCCCGAGTTACCCTCAACCTTATGTTCTATTTGAACCTAAATTGCACGAAATTAGCGAACTGCACTCATTTGCAAACTAATTTGGTTTTGCAAGAGACTCACCTGGACCCAGCTGAATCTCTAGTTTGTCATGTATACAGAAGCATGTTGTACAGACGGTTCGGAAGGACCGAACAGATAAGATCGGGAATGGGTACTTTGCTGACCCAGATCCGGTTCTGCGAAAACATCTTCAAAACGAACGTCATCTTTGAAATCTGTTCACATGAGGTTCTCGAAACGACGACGAGAAAAGCACTTTGGAATCGGCGGAGATCTTTGTACAACACATTCAGTTCAGTAATACCATAAGGGAGAAATTCAGCCGGGATTCAGGTGAGTCACTCATGACGACCAAAGTGGTATGCAAATGAGCCTGTTTTTCGAATCTCGTGTAAACAGGGTTCAAGTAGAACACAAAGCTGACGGAAACTCGGGGACTGCGCTTACCTGATGAGCCCCAAGAACGGAGAAACCTGTCTCGGGCTGTCGGAGGGTAGTGTATCATGTCTATACGATGTAACGCGGAACGCCGAATTTCATATCATTTGAAATATGGGTTCCCTGACCTTTCTGCGATCCGTATAAATGGTCTTCCTGACGTTTTTGACGCTAACGTCTATTCCTTGTCATGCTAACTGATAGTTTGGAAGAAACTGGGAGTATCCTGTTGCTTTGTAGCCCGAAGTGTTTGTGACGTCGTTAAAGAACATCTTTCCTATCAACCGCACTTCTCGGGTTCCAACACAATCAGAAGGGATAGTCTGTAGAAAGTATCCACTTTATGCACTGTTGTACAGCAAATTTTCACCCCCTCACGAAACATTACAAACATAGTAAAACAGAAGAGAAGACTGGTTGACAGTCTTGGTTGGTAAGCTATTGTTTTGGCTTCAAAGAATTTTCGGATGGGCTTCCTACTGACAAGTAATGAGTAGGGGATGATGCTATTTCCAACCTCCAGCTGTAGTCAGTTTTCTCAAGGGTTCATCAACCCCATCATATGGGCCGGAAGTGCACGTAGTGGAAGTGAGATTGATCACCCGACGCAATTCTCATTTAGTTCAGTGGAGAATGGTTGTACTTTTACAGCGTCAAAGCTTTGTATGTTGTAAACACCGTTCAGTGACCATGCTCTTCAATCAGGCTAACCGTTGCAAAACACCACTCGACCAAGCACCTAGATGAATCTACTTTCAAGACCATGGAGTGCAAAGGAAACCCAGAGGTTGGTGAGGGCAAACAGCATGACACTGAGCGATATTTTCTCATAACTACAGGTACTTTAAACATGTTTCAACGATTCCATTGGATTGCGTCACAAAGTTTCAGACTAGATCAGCGGATTATTCCAGATGTTTGATAATGTGATGCGATTTGATAATTCTCAGTCGAAATTTTTCTTGTCAGTAGACTGAAAAGCCGAGAAGCGCTGCACAGCTGTTCCGTCTCCCTGTTGGGTTTCGAACCTACGTCCATCCAGCCAGTGATTCCAATGCCTAATCGTTCGACCACCAGCGGCTGATCAACAGTGTCATTAACCTAGAAAATATGACCACTCATCTGAAGATTCACACCACAGCGGCTGATAGCCAAGGCGGTGGAAATTACTAAGCATCACAGCGTGAATAGAATCGAGGGTATGGAACTGGCGAGCGTATGGAAAGCGGTCTTGGATAAGCCGAGTTGATACGTGATTCTGTGTGGTTGTCAGTCCACGTGGACACATTAGAAAAAACCGGGGGGTGGGGGTGGAAATCCCAACCTGACCAAAGGTCATACACACCTTTCTTAGCACTAGCTCATCCATGAAGACGGACAGAAAGTTCAAACGACGTTCAAGAGGGGTCATCAGATGGACTGAACCAGAAGAACTAGACCCTCGGCTGGACCCAAACACATGTAGGTTTCCCCATCGGTGACCCACCCCAACACACTAAAAGCCCTCGGTTGACACCCAACAGAGATTTAGCTTGACTTAGCTGATTGGTTCTCCTTTCGCCTCAAATCTCGACCAACCTGAGAACCTTGGCCTGACGAGGCTTTTGTGTCAAAAGCGAAACGTTGCCTAGTGGTAAATCTACCGATTGTCACGAAACTTTTTCGCCAACGATGACCAGTCACAGACAACACATCACGTGGTCAGTGGCTTCTGGAGTGACGAATTCTCGGAGTGAAGTTTCACTCCTTTTCCTCTGACCCCCTACAGAATGATGGTAATGTGAGGTAATTTTAAATGAAAGTTCAACCTTTCAATGGGGCCATTCTAAACTGAAAACCATACTATAGATGTGTTCACAAAACAACTAAAAATTGTCGTCGGATAACGTGTAGTCTGCACGTGATTCCATCAGTTTATTGTCCATATATCCTGTGATCAGAGGCAACCACAACCGGGCTTATTGGGCTGGCGAATTCAGCCGTTCTTCCGGCGTTATCATTTTGACATCAGTTACGAAAGCTCTGTAATCTGTTCTGCTTTGTATCGATTTTCCTAATGGTGGACCTCACTGAAACAACGCCAGGCTCACTCCACACCTGACTTTTAGGCGCAGCTTCAAGGTTTCTTCCTTACCAACCACATATTTTGCAGGATGAACGTTTTATGAACACTTATCACAGTAATTATTATTGGCACGGCCCAAGGCCAATTGTTCCCCAGATGAGTGGTTGGTAGAACTTACCTAACGGTCTTAAGTTTCCCAATATGCCCCAGAGACATGTGATATGCTGAAAAAATTACATCAGATTATACAGTTCGCAACGTATTTTACGCTTTCTAAGCAAACCGTTTTTGAGTCGATTCCTAGGAATTTCTTGCCTGACGAGAAGTTTTCCGAACACGCTTTCTCACAAAAGCTATCGCGACAGAATTCCATTGCTGTTCGTAAATTGAAAACCTCCGTTAGATCACTGGTGAACCGGAGATTCACACAAGGCTAACTACAATATTCGCCGTGAAAATAGTTCGGTTCGCCCTGTTCAACCGTTTACTTCTATAAAGCTTGGGAGAAGCTCGATTCGTGTATCTCCTTCGCCATGACGCATGGTTTCCCTCGAAAGCACAAAGTCAAGCTGATGACCTCTCACAGTACTCAGCCTATCCCCTGTTCAGGACTTACAAGTGAATTTTGACGTGTGGTAAGGGATGGGAGAGCGTAATAGAGGGACTGTAAAAGGGTGACAGCATTTGTTCGGCTAGGTTTGACGGCTATTTACCTTCTCGTCCCATTTGAGAAGGGCTCTAAACTGAATGTCACAAAACAACCTGTGGGGTGCGAAGCCTTGTTACGGACAAGTCAATCTGGACTGTATTGTGAGTAAAATATTTTCCTTCGTGAGATGCGCAGCTATTGGTTCATTTCAAACTGTAGGCTGTACATATCCATGTCGTTTCAAAAACCAGAAAGATGAACTGCACCAGCAATGATGGCTTAGTAAATGACCAACTTGATAGTCTGTGCCCTTAGGTAAAGACTGATGCGTGATTTAAAACTGTCAGAGCTTGACTTGTGGAGGGGTGAGACCAAGAAACGGCCATATATGGATACCCTGTTCAGGTGTCAGGATATTGTTTTAAAAGGCCAGTGGTACTGAAGACATGGGTCTTAGTGTAACGGTGGATGAGGCATGTGAGTAGTATGTGGCTACTCGTAACTCCGCTTTGGTCTAATGAAGGTGGGATTTTATTACGGGATTTGTGGAAGAAGGTGGGATTTATTACGGGATTTGTGGAATTCCTTTGTAGCATTTGGGTGACAGTCAATGAATATCCAGGAAATTTCAAGAAGAAGCTTTCAAGAAGAGGACGGATATTTAGTTTTTATAAACAACATGCATTTGAGAGTTTTGCTTTCCTGTCCAATAGCCTGTAGCTTTTCAGTTGGTGTTTTGTAATAAACAACTCCACAGCGAAGGCCTTCTTCGTTTCATCGGTAGTCATCGGATGTGGAAAACCACTCTCACAATGATGAATGAGAATCCGTGTTTGAAAGCAGACCACGTTCACAATGCACTGATCACGTGACCATATTGACTGGAAGTTTACTACTCAGTGATGAGGAAAGTTCGGTTTGAATAACTCAGATGCTTCAACCTGTTACCACTTTATCGCCAAAGGAGGAATTTCATGGCTGATGTGACAGTAAGTAGTCACTGAGTGGTGTTGGATAGGAGGCGTCGAATACCTGCTTTCTTCCAATTACTTTTGGTGATCAACATTGTATCTACTCTCACCACTTACCTCACGCAAACGTGTACTACACTATTCGTTCTGGAAATAGCCGATTCACTATATATAGATTTCCATACCAATGACAGCATTTAAGGATTGTGAACGCATCCCTCCTGGGAGGCCAAAAACGAAAATCGGGACTAGATCCATCGAGTTTTAGAAAAAAACAGGCCGGAAAAATGAGATTCAGTATTCGAATATTAAACAATTCTATCTTCTTAATAGAAACTACTCAAAAGGTTGCTGAAAACTCTTCGACAGTCCACTACCGGTTTCGCCCTTCTTGGGGCCTGTTTATCAGGTAGGCGTAATCTCCGAGTTTCCGTCAATCTTATGTTCTACTTGAACCCGAATTGGACTGTTTTCGAGGAATACACTCATTTGCAAATCAATTTGGTTTTCACGAGAGACTCATCTGAATCTTGGTTGTTGGTCTTTTCGCTGAGCTTGGCAGTTGGATTGCCAAAGCAACTGAATCTCTCGTTTATGATATCCTACCATGTGTTGTAGCACATTCAGTTGTAGAATATCATAAACGAGGGATTCAGTTGAGTCACTCGTGAAAACCAAGTTCTATTTTCTGTTCAAATGGTCGGCTACGGGTAGCATCCGTTCCATTCTCAATGCTGTTCCACAACTCCATCGAAAGTTGTGCTAGTTTAGCAGGTTCACGCCTACTTGCCTCTTCAAGTCCCTAAGTATGTTGAATCTGTAGGAAAATACCCAATAGCCTTAATAACAAGTCGCGAACCACACTAGCAGTTCTATGCTGTGCATTTTGGAAGCGCAAGGCAGGATGTGACGGAAATAGCATTGAAGCTGCTCACGGTTCAGATGGAGTCAACCAACAAACGAGAATGTGTGGTTCATTCGTTAGTCGATGGCACGGAATTCTTTAAAAGTCAATGTAGAGTAGAACATAAGGTTGATGGAAACTCGGGGACTGCGCCTACCTGATGAGCCCCAAGAAGGGCGAAACCGGTAGTGTGCTGTCGAAGAGCTTTCAGCAAACTTGTGAGTAGTGCATTACGAATATACATATATCGGGATATTTCGAATTTATTAGCGACTGAAATACGAGGCGGCCCGGTGCAGCAGATTCAGTAGCCTGAAACATCACAAAACTAGAGATTTAGCTAGGTTCCAGGTGAGTTTCTAGGAAAACAAATTTTTTTTGCAACTGAGTGTACGTTGTTAATGTACAGAGCTGTTAGTAGGGGGTCTTCAGACTTATGAGACGTTCCAGCTGCTTGGTGCCGGAAAAAGATTCATTGACAGTTAACACAACAGGTTTGTTCCGAACAAATAAGAGCGTGCAAGTGCAAAAGTTACAACGTCCTCGCGCTATTTAAAGAGCACTTTCTGACATTGATCCAGGCTGTCTGAGAGGCGTCAGTGAACACCCATCAATATCGATCGTGGCTCTATGAGGTGCCTGAACGCTGATCATATTCGGTCGTGATTCTGTGGCATGCCTGAACACTCATCAGCTTGTGCTGAATTGATTGAATGATTGACTTGCCTGGATGCTTGCCTACTTCCCTACTGAGATTTTGGTGGAGTTCTAGGGTCTCAGTAGGTTCCAGGCGTTCTGGCGTTATTTTCTGATCTTCCTGACACAGTCGTCTAGTTTTATGGTGAAAGCTTATGGTCCGGTGCGTTGACGAATAGCTTCATCATCTTTTCAACAGCTTCAACGGCTAGGCCAACCAGCTCACTCGGAAATCACGTGACCACAACCAACTGGATATGTGTGGAATATCAACTCCATTCCAGCTACACAGTCGTCTAGTTTTATGGTGAAAGCTAATGGTCTGCTGCGTTGGTGAACAGCTGCATCATCTTTTCAACAGCTTCAACGGCTAGACCAACCAGCTCACTCGGAAATCACATGGCCACAACCAACTGGATATATGTGGAATATCAGCTCCACTCCAGCGACACCACTTTTGCAGCTTCTCACAAATGGGCATTCACCAAAGAGGAATTCTTAATCAACCACAGTATCATACAATGGTACCTTCAGACATCCAATTCAGCTAAATTTGGGAAAAAGCAAGGAAAATTTTCAGTCCGAACTCAGAAGCGCCACCCACTGCACCGAATTTCTCGGAGATATATCATCGTGACATGTCTTTTCTGATTTGCATATTATGCTAACACAGAAGCGAAAAACGATCTCGAATAGATCAATACACTTATTCGACTGGCTGCATATCAGTTCGGGATTATTGCAATGTGAAAATATTCAATTTCCAAACCGTTTTTGAAAAACCCTTTGGAGTAGATACGGCTTGTTTTATTTCTACCAAAAAGTATTGATTACGCGAGTTTTCATTCATGGATGACAGCATTTAATGACCAGCCTACAATGGACGCAGTGCCTGACCCCATTATCCGTTGTTGTTGTTGTTGTATCTACTCGGGCATACCCACCTAATTAATACCGACAAACAATCAGTACGACAAAAGTTTTGGTCATATAGCTGGGAACGAATTCCCATCGGGTGTGTTTTATGACCAAACTATGTTCTCAATTTTCGGTTGGATCACTCTGCAGCGGTATTCCTATTTCGTAGTCCACTGAAGCGTTTTATGGCTTAGCTTGTGAGTGGTTCTCGGCTACCGACGTCAATCCCACCAGAGGGGGGCTGACATACTTCCGGCGAAGAACTAATTTACGTTTACAGTGGTGTAGTTTTATGCATGGACTGAATCTCTAACGACGAGTAACGCAAGCAGCGGAAATGTGGCTTGCGAGAGTGGGACAAGCGCGATCCTGCTGGAGTTGCGGCGTATTCTAAGAGTTTCTGCTTGAGTTCATTTGTCCCATCTCCCCTCTCCTCTCTTCCTGTGTAAAACTGTTGGTTACAGCACGGGTAGTTTGCCGGATTGAATACTGATGCTGCATTGCTGCGAAAAGTGGGCCATCCTGATATTTGAATGTAAATAACCAATTAAAATAATCGATCAGCTGTATCACACTTTTGACCCATGGCAACCGTGCTAACCGAAGGATGCACGAGAGCTGAGACAGAAGCAGTCGAGACGTGGAGGTTAGGTTCGAACCACAGATCTTTCGGTCAATGAGTTCGTGCCCTAACCATTGAGTTATAAACGTACTTGCTGTTGGATGTTAAACTCGGTTTGGATCTGTCTTTGACGCATTCAGACAGTCAGTTGACTACTTGTGAATGTTCAGAATGTTCTGACCGAATAGTGTTGGATCTTGGTGAAACATATGTGCTTAAAAGTTCACGGTCTACAGCAGTGGTAAGATCTCAAAAAGCCCCGTTAAACCCCTCTGTTTTTATTAGAACTCGTCAGTTGGATGTGGATAGCGGAATTGGATAGGTGACTCTCTGGTTGAAAGTTTCAAATCTTTTGCTCTACTACATTGAATATCTTGAAAACATTTCAAAACCAAGCTTTTATGATTATCACATTCAGCTCGGCGATTAGTGACTATTCGGAAAAGTATTCTGGCTGTTAACCAACAGTTGGATAAAAGTCTACAACGGTTAATTCGAACCAAACTGCACACCTGATCGAAATTCACCGGCCAGTCGGCGTTTGCGGATGTCAAACCAAAACGAATCTGACGGTTTGGTGGCATTTTCGAAGCACGAATGCTGTATGTTTTATGCGACGCACCCAGTGGCTGGTGCGACTGACTGATCTTGAACAGACCATCCACTGTTTCACCACCAAATGCGCTCCCCGTGTTCCAGTGAATTTGAATGTTTCCTTGCTCAACCAATGTGCTCGTTCCATTTAGATGCCAGTTATACATAGGCGTTAAGCCTCACAAGGGACGCTCGTAAGTGGCAAAAACTATTGAAAGTCCTTGTGTACATCAGAGGCACTTGGTGACCCCAACTGGGAACTTAGCTGGCGCATGCAGAAGCATACTGCGTGTGATGAAGCAGAGCTGAGTTCGCGGGCGAGAGGACTTTATCGGACTTTACGGTGTGCGACAATCGTCAGCTAACGTGGCACGATCATTGGCAGGCAACGTTTACATCTCTTCGACCGTGGAATCGACACCTTTGGACATCACAGGATCACTGACGTCAGTACCAACGAGTCGAAATCAGTTTCTATAGGAAAACATGACTAAAATTTCCATGAAAGGATGCGCCGTTTCAGCCAGAAGCAAGGTGAACGAGAGCCGAGGGGTGGTAGGTCAAGAACGACCTCAGGTCGTACGATATCCAGAGAAATTCGACCATTCACACGGTCTAGTACACTGTTGTGCACCATCATTTACAAGGTAATTAAAGTGCTCAAACCCATTTTCTGGCGTGGAGAGCATCAGCTGGTATTTCGCCATCCAGGCAAGACCTGAAGTGAACACAAGCAAAAAAAGAACGAACAAACACAGTAAGGCAGACAGCTTTTGGAAAGATGAAGCTTTGTTCGTAGATATGTCTTACAAATGCACCAAAAAAGCGTTTATCTACAATATTGCTTTCCTATAAAGGAAAATGTCGATAGTTCAGGTAGCGTAGATGGTCCTTGGCTTGTTCACTGCAACAACTGCAGCAAATTCTACTGGGAGGAGACTAGGCACACGAATAAAGGAACACAACGCGGCCGTCAGGAGACATGACCCCCTGTCCTTGATATCCATATACGAAGACCAAGAAGGCCACAAATTCAGTCTGGAAAACGCAACATTTTTTGCATACGAAGACACGAGACACGGAAGAGAATTTCTGGAAGCATGGTACTCCACGGCAGACTCGATCAAGCGTTGCATCGAACTGGATCCAATTTACGCACCTCTACGTGCAAAAGATCATCCCACCCGGAACACCCAAGGAGGACTGAATATTGGATTTACAAACAAAGAAACGAGGAACTTCTTGGAGGCAAATCAATAAAGGTCACAAGCCGAGACTCGGACGGACAAAGGCCACCCCAACATCAACCAGACTGCAACATGGGAACTTAGCTGGCGCATGCAGAAGCATACTGCGTGTGATGAAGCAGAGCTGAGTTCGCGGGCGAGAGGACTTTATCGGACTTTACGGTGTGCGACAATCGTCAGCTAACGTGGCACGATCATTGGCAGGCAACGTTTACATCTCTTCGACCGTGGAATCGACACCTTTGGACATCACAGGATCACTGACATCAGTACCAACGAGTCGAAATCAGTTTCTATAGGAAAACATGACTAAAATTTCCATGAAAGGATGCGCCGTTTCAGCCAGAAGCAAGGTGAACGAGAGCCGAGGGGTGGTAGGTCAAGAACGACCTCAGGTCGTACGATATCCAGAGAAATTCGACCATTCACACGGTCTAGTACACTGTTGTGCACCATCATTTACAAGGTAATTAAAGTGCTCAAACCCATTTTCTGGCGTGGAGAGCATCAGCTGGTATTTCGCCATCCAGGCAAGACCTGAAGTGAACACAAGCAAAAAAAGAACGAACAAACACAGTAAGGCAGACAGCTTTTGGAAAGATGAAGCTTTGTTCGTAGATATGTCTTACAAATGCACCAAAAAAGCGTTTATCTACAATATTGCTTTCCTATAAAGGAAAATGTCGATAGTTCAGGTAGCGTAGATGGTCCTTGGCTTGTTCACTGCAACAACTGCAGCAAATTCTACTGGGAGGAGACTAGGCACACGAATAAAGGAACACAACGCGGCCGTCAGGAGACATGACCCCCTGTCCTTGATATCCATATACGAAGACCAAGAAGGCCACAAATTCAGTCTGGAAAACGCAACATTTTTTGCATACGAAGACACGAGACACGGAAGAGAATTTCTGGAAGCATGGTACTCCACGGCAGACTCGATCAAGCGTTGCATCGAACTGGATCCAATTTACGCACCTCTACGTGCAAAAGATCATCCCACCCGGAACACCCAAGGAGGACTGAATATTGGATTTACAAACAAAGAAACGAGGAACTTCTTGGAGGCAAATCAATAAAGGTCACAAGACGGGACTCGAAAGGACAAAGGTCACTCTAGCATCGACCAGATTACGACGGCAGGGGATGCCAAGCTCAAAGGTCACGTGGGCATCGGCGAATGGGGACACAGGA
>NW_008751752.1:1052540-1062722 GCF_000715545.1 Opisthorchis viverrini | reverse complement strand
ACGAAGACCAAGAAGGCCACAAATTCAGTCTGGAAAACGCAACATTTTTTGCATACGAAGACACGAGACACGGAAGAGAATTTCTGGAAGCATGGTACTCCACGGCAGACTCGATCAAGCGTTGCATCGAACTGGATCCAATTTACGCACCTCTACGTGCAAAAGATCATCCCACCCGGAACACCCAAGGAGGACTGAATATTGGATTTACAAACAAAGAAACGAGGAACTTCTTGGAGGCAAATCAATAAAGGTCACAAGCCGAGACTCGGACGGACAAAGCCCCAACCAACATCAACCAGACTGCAACAGCAGAGGATGCCAAGCTCAAAGGTAACGTAGGCATCGGCGAATGAGGACTCAGGATAACGGAGCAACCAGTGGAAGCGCCCGATCCAACAACCAATCGCGATCAAAGGTCATCCCCGGTTAGCAGCACGTATATTAACACACGTGTAACACTACTCAACGCACAACCACCAACCCACCGCTACGCACTACTACGCTCCCCAATAACGCACTGATGATGTCACCTCGATTGGTGATGAAACGTTTGCAATCAAATTGCCCAGCTCAGCGAACAAGCCAACGACAAAAGTGCTTATTCGCGGAATCCGGAAAGACCTCTCCATATCTGAGTTGATATGTGTTTGTTTGTTGTTACTTTTTGTTGCCAAGAAAATGGACATGAAAACGGAGTGTTGTATCGAAAGAACACAGGATGTACTCACAAGTTTCTACTTACAAACATCTTTATAAGGGTTTCCTTGTTGCACTTATCAAGAAAAAATTAGAATCTGAGCATGCTCTTAGTACAGAACGTTAAAATGCTAAGGTATGTGTTTCTCGTGGAAATACAACCCCCACTTAGTGGAAGTCCCCCTAAACGGACTATGCTTCACTCAGAGCAGCCTTGTAGCTTATTACTGTTCAAGTTATGAACCCTTTTCAAAAACCGTTGATGTAGCCGAACTCATCAGCTTGCTCATATGGCTGTAATTAGGAACGCCCTTCGGTGCGAAGTCGTTCATTGGCAACCAAACAGTTACAAACCGTCGGACAGGAACGTAAACGACTCATGCGCACCTTGTTTTTAAAAACTGAACATCCTCGCCCGTCTTCTTGAACTTTCGTGGATATTCATTGACTATTACGCAGTTTTAAACGAACGGTGCAGGGGGGTTTCACAAGTTCCTCAATAAATCCCACTTTCCATTAGACGCGAAGCGGAGTTATGAGAAAACCATATACTACTCGCATGTTTCATCAGTAGTATCCGCCGTTACACGAGTAAACCACTTCGTTTTCCGAAACCAAATCATCCAAGTAGGTGAAATATACCATTGGCTTATAATGCAATTGACTGATCCTCTTCTGTCTCACTCTTTAAATACTACTTCCAACAAGTAAAATAATTCAAGAAGTTTTGTAAACTTCTCCAATAGTTGTATGATGTTTCGCTCTTTTGCAATGTTTTAGGAATAAAAGGAAACCACAAAAACTTGGTCCCTCCCTTTTTAACTTGCTGGTTTTTGTAAATACTGGGTCCATACGTGATACTTATCAGAATATAGGGGAACGTTTCCAACTAACTGAAGCTGTATCGTTCATATCAATGCATCAATCCCTTTTCACTTATCGAAATTCACTCCTTTGCATACCAGTTTGGTTTTGACGGGAAACTCACCTGGAACCCAGGTGGAGCTCTCTTTGATGGCGTCTTTGAGCAATCTTATGAGTAGTGTATTACGTCTATACAATTTATCGCCATATCGCAAACTCCTGGGCCATGAGGCGGCCTTTGTGCAGTACATTCAGTTGAGAAATACCATGAACGATCGATTCAGCTGAGTCTTCCTCGAAATCCTAGTTGGTATGCAAATGAATGTATTCGTCGAGAGTTTTTCAATTTGGCTTTACGTAGAACATGAGGTTGACGGAAACTCGGAGACTGCACCAGCCTAGTGAACCCCAAGAAGGGCGAAACCGCTTGTAGGCTGTCGAAGAGTTTTCAGCAAACTTGTACGTAGTGTGACACGCCCATTTCTGAGGGCGTTTTATCACCCACTATCTGACGCGTAATAAGCTGACCATCCAGTCACATGATTTATTACAGCCAGGGGTTGGTTTCCCACTAGTATTGCATATCTCAATATCTTGAGGCAGCTTCAAATTGACAACAGAGTTGCTGCGTGTAATATCTAATAGAAAATGGATAGTCCTCAAAAATCCTAGTTGTGTGTTACCAGACACAGGTTATTGAGTTTCAGACATCGAATAACGAACTCACCAGAATTAGTATCGTCAAAGCTGCCCTTATTTTCAATCATATTGCATTCTAATCATTGCATCTCTCATTTATTTCAAATATTGCGCTTCAATCTATCTATCTATCTATCTATCTATCTATCTATCTATCTATCTATCTATCTATCTATCTATCTATCTATCTATCTATCTATCTATCTATCTATCTATCTATCTATCTATCTATCTATCTATCTATCTATCTATCTATCTATCTATCTATCTATCTATCTATCTATCTATCTATCTATCTATCTATCTATCTATCTATCTATCTATCTATCTATCTATCTATCTATCTATCTATCTATCTATCTATCTATCTATCTATCTATCTATCTATCTATCTATCTATCTATCTATCTATCTATCTATCTATCTATCTATCTATCTATCTATCTATCTATCTATCTATCTATCTATCTATCTATCTATCTATCTATCTATCTATCTATCTATCTATCTATCTATCTATCTATCTATCTATCTATCTATCTATCTATCTATCTATCTATCTATCTATCTATCTATCTATCTATCTATCTATCTATCTATCTATCTATCTATCTATCTATCTATCTATCTATCTATCTATCTATCTATCTATCTATCTATCTATCTATCTATCTATCTATCTATCTATCTATCTATCTATCTATCTATCTATCTATCTATCTATCTATCTATCTATCTATCTATCTATCTATCTATCTATCTATCTATCTATCTATCTATCTATCTATCTATCTATCTATCTATCTATCTATCTATCTATCTATCTATCTATCTATCTATCTATCTATCTATCTATCTATCTATCTATCTATCTATCTATCTATCTATCTATCTATCTATCTATCTATCTATCTATCTATCTATCTATCTATCTATCTATCTATCTATCTATCTATCTATCTATCTATCTATCTATCTATCTATCTATCTATCTATCTATCTATCTATCTATCTATCTATCTATCTATCTATCTATCTATCTATCTATCTATCTATCTATCTATCTATCTATCTATCTATCTATCTATCTATCTATCTATCTATCTATCTATCTATCTATCTATCTATCTATCTATCTATCTATCTATCTATCTATCTATCTATCTATCTATCTATCTATCTATCTATCTATCTATCTATCTATCTATCTATCTATCTATCTATCTATCTATCTATCTATCTATCTATCTATCCTATCTATCTATCTGTAGTGTCCTACATGATCCATAGTGCAGTTAGCTGTATCTTGCTTGATACTTCACCGGACGAATGTCTTATTACGACACGAAATCAAAGGGCAGACTGCAGCCAGTCGGCATACCTAAGGTTCTGGTGAGCCAGTGTGTGATGGATGTGCTACAGAGTACTGAACTGAAAAAGCCTAATGAATTGGCTGGAATAAGTAGTTTGCGGAACGCTTTGGTTGAAGTAGGTATCTGTGAAGAAAACGAGAAGCAGTACTTGCAGGACCCGCAAGAACTTGCACACCAGTTTCATTCAGACGGCTTTTTCACCGCTCAAGTACTTGGGGTTTTCAAGAATAAGGTTTTTAGTTTCTACCTACACGGTATTTGTTGGATTTACCTGTCTTTTCGTTTTACACTTGTTCCTAAGAAGTGTGGTCACTCCAAATGGGTAAGAAGATATCCCGGTATTTTACATAATAAGCGTTCTGTTCTCATGACCCCCGGATAAGGTGGAAATAGGTGTCCAATGCTCTGCTATTTTTGTGCAATAGCTCTGCTCTTTATTTCCGGTAAACACGAATAACTACAACCTATAAATTTGCTACTAGAATTTTAAACTCCTCTGAAATTTTGACTATGAACAATTACGTCATTAACGAGTAAGATATGTCAGAAATTTGAGGCCACGCTCTACCTACCCGATGACCATCGGTATCCCTTTTCAAAGCAATATGGTTTTTTCCCAAAAGTTGTGTGTTGCAGTCATCAAGCGACAAATTTCATCGCTTGTCGGCTTGGTTTGACAACACCTGCTCGGTAGGTGTTGTGGAATACTGCGGTTTTTTTCGCGAATTAACCACAAGCAAACTATTCCCGTGCTTTGTTTCGTATTTGGACTATCAAAACAGCAAATGGAAAGACTGGTTTGAAAAGTTCTGTATGTTGACCTTATCTTAGAGCTTACCGGACTGCGTGTGGAACATGCGCTGCAGTTTATTGAGTAAGCGCTCATCTACACCAAGCTGAATGAGCATTCTAAAGGCACTCAGATATTCCTAGTTAGTCACGATATTTTTCAGTCACAACTATGTCCCATAGATGAAGCCGATCTTTACAGAAAAGTCCAGAAACACCTGACTCATCCTTATTGGAAATCATCAGCGGTGCGCATCTCAAAATCCGCAACATTCCGGCCAATGGTCCAACACTTAACTGTTTGGCCCCGAAAGGCTGATCCGCATTGTGATTGGTCAACTATTTTCAATCGTATTCGATTAATTACGTCCATCTAGTTACTTATAATTACTGGATCGTAACATCCATCATCCAGAGGCAACCATCATCAGTCGCACCTCTTTATTTCAAGAACTGTGCTTCAGGAATTCATCAACGATTGGATTCACTATCACGTGACCTAAGATGTGTTTCATCTGCAGCAAGACGTCTGTGACACTGGCAACAGCTCAACTCGGATAGAGCGAAAACCCATTGCACATTACTCTGTGCGAACTCTGTCAGCCGACCCATCTTTGTATTTATGTCCTTCAGACACCATTGTCCACCGATGGAAACAAATCTACTTCGCTGGGGTTGACACCAGCATCAGTTTCATCGAATCTTCCTGATCTAAGCCAGTCACACCAAGCGCACACTGTGGTTTCAGTGACCTGGTAAACTGACGGTTGTCCTGCTTGATTAAGAGGGTCACTTCGGTACATACTGTCACCTCCCCGTGGGTTAATACCCGTTGTGCCCTAAGATCACTTGTTGATCGACTGACAAAGACACTGTGGCTTTTTTTAAAGGAACTAGAGATTCAGACGAGTCACCCCTTGATATGTTGCACGTAATTGTAATTCATCATACTGTGTCTCTGCTAGGGATGTAATACATCCCTGAAGAGCATCTTATCAACCAGCGTCAAACTCACTAGCTAGTCAGCTGACGCGGAAGTTTCCTGACAGTATTTACGACCTACGCCGAGAAAGCTCGTTATCGATTTCTTATTGTCACGTGGTTTGGTCCCATGGCACATCAGTAATCTGATTTTGTCAGACACTGGTCATTTATTCATTCTGTATGTGTCCCATTGGGCAGTCACAAACAAACTCCGGGTAATGGATCTAGCTGGGGAAATTTATAAATCTCTATTTTATCGGAGGATTAGTGATAATATTTGCCATCGTGTTTCACCCGCGGGCCTAGATTTGATAATCATCAAAACGTAGAAATCTATTCACCTGAATGAGTGGTCTATCACCTGGCCAGTACTTCTGGGTCCTTGGGTTGAGTTTTGGAAACCAGGACAACTTTTTATGCGTTCGCAATCCCTAAAGGGCAATAATCAAATTTTCACGTTGCTTTATGTAAAATTGCTCGCGAAAAACTTCCAACACTTGCCAAAGACGTTTTGAGTTTGATAGTCTAAAACACTCATTGCGCGTGGAAAAACAGGTTGTTGTTTTGCGAGTAGAAAACGTCAAATTAAGGCAATTGATTTTTCGTTGGTAAAATGTAAAGTGCGAGATAAATTTCTAAGTTGGGCACAAGTTTACGTCCTTATTGGCTTGACGACTTGAACTGAGCGAAGTGGAAGTCATAAAGTTCACTCTGTATGGTTTATGGAGACGAGTTCAAAATAAAACGTGGTTTTCGAGAAATACACTCATTTGCAAATCAGTTTGGTTTTCACGAGAGACTCAACTAAATCTCCCGTTTATGATATTCTACAATTGAATATGGTACACACAGGCCGCCTCATGTTTCAGTTGGCACGATATTCGAGATATCGCTGTACATTTTCATAAAGGAAACTACTCACAAGATTGCTGAAAACTCTTCGACATCCCATGACCGGTTTCGCCCTTCTTAGGGCTCACCAGGTAGGCACAGTCTCCGAGTTTTCGTCAACCGTATGTTCTACTTGCACCCAAATTGGACTGTTTTCGAGAAATACACTCATTTACAAATCACTTTGGTTTTCAAGAGAGACTCAACTGAACCTCTCGTTTATGATATCCTACAACTGAATGTGCTGCACACAGGCCGCCTCATGATTCAGTTTGCACGATGTTCGAGACATCGCGGCATCTTTTCATAAAAGAAACTACTCACAAGGCTACTGAAAAACCAAATTGATTTGCAAATGAGTGTATTTCTCGAAAACAGTCCAATTTGAGTTCAGGTAGAACATAAGGTTGACGGAAACTCGGGGACTGCGCCTACCTGATGATCCGGCCCCAAGAAGAGTGAAACCGGTTGAAGGGTTTTCAGCAACCTTATGAGTAGTTTCCATTATGAAAACGTGGTGCAGTTTTGTTCCGACTTCGTAGACTTTCTTTTCAACGACATCTCAGTGATGAAATTTCCATATTTACAGAAAACAGCACACCATACTGATCGACCCCAACAAGAGAACAGTATACCTATAAATTTTTAAATCTGATGACATTTTGTTTGCGAGGCATTGATAAAGTGGGCTAGAATTGGCTTTCAATTTCGCTTACCACGGTGAATAATGCGGATACCTCTGTTCTCCTAACTAGAAGTTGCGAGGCGTTTTGAGCCCTCTATTGGTTAGAGCAGAAAGTCACCAGCAGGAAGTCGTTAGAAATTCACCAATAAGCAAGACCCCCAGGTCAACTGCATCGTTTAGCTCTCGATGTCCAAGACATCGCTTTGGTTGACCTGACGTGACCTCAGGATACGTTAAAATTGTACTATTTTTAAACGGTGTAAAAGACGTACGAACTGGAACATCACTTTGCCATTGCTGAAGGGGGAAATGTTGCTTTGCGGATACCTGAACATCGTACCACGCAGTATGAAAAGAGGAATGAGAGGAGCCACGCTACTGCTTGCCCATCGAACCCTCACTGACTGTTCAATAAAGTGTTCTACCAAGGAGCTATTGAACCGCTCGTTCTAGAGGAGGCAATGCTGATGAGTAGAACAAGCAATTCAACTTACACGTAAACTGTCTGTGTGTTTTATGCTAGAGACCAGTCATCTTAACATAATGATTTCGCGAAAGTTCACGTTTAGTCATACAGTTCTCAGACTCAGCGCTTTGAGAATTCGGACAATTCACACTGAATTTTGGTCATTGGCTTGAAGAACGGATGTCCACTGGGCTCTCCTCCCCTTTCTCTAGTGTTTTCCTTACCCATTTACTTCGGGGCGCTTCGCACTTTTGTTCTATTGCGACAATCGACGGTAGACCTAGTTTCCTTGCCCCATTAGTTTCTTATGACTTCAATATGACGCCAAGTTATGAAAAAAACGGTTGTCAAAACTAATCTCCCAAGTTGATTTGGCGGTTATCCTTCACACTCACAAACAAACAACTGCATGGCCTTGATGGTGACGAAGTCACAGGTAGGGGCACTGTGATACTTCATTAAGTGGTTAGGTAGACTGCGGACTGACTACTGCGAGACCCTCGCAGTGCTCTTGGTAAACACGGGGGAATTAGAGGACTTTGAACAAGACTTATGATGAAAGCATACAGCGTGGATCATTTTTTGTTGCACACCCTCATCCGTATTGCAGCCGTACGTTGTGTGTCAACAAATCGCAAAAAATCAAAGGGTGAACGATGCCAGTGAGGCGTTACTTACTGTGAAATTGATCGGCTTGAAAAGGGCGTCTCACCTGCTGTTCGAAAATCGACAAACGTAATCTCTACTGAGGATGTAGAGCTAGCTGAGAAGAACACTGTGGTGAATGAACCGTGAGTTGGAAAATATGAGATGGCTCGGTGGCTAGAGTGCAAGCGTACTTACCGGAGGGTCCCTGGTTCGAACCCGACCTCCGCTTCTCGACTACCCCCGTCCAGGCTTGGGCAACCTGGTAGTATCCCGGCTCTCGTTCCTCCTTCAGGTGGCATGGCAGCTAGGCATCAAAAGGGTGCTACAGCTGAACGATTTATATTATATTATACTATATTACATTACACTGTATTATATCATTTCGTATTATACTGTATTATATTATGTTATACTGTATTATACTATATACTATTATAGCATATTATATTATACTGCACTATACTGTACCATATTATGTCATAATATGCCATGTTATATTATATTTCATAATACATTATAATGCTATAATATAGCATATCGCAACATTACACTGTCATTATATGCATTGGTATTTGCACAATCTTATCATGGGAATCCATTTGTATGTCCCGCTCTCAAAGCTAGAGACTTACCGAACGGCTGTGGGACTTCCCTGTTGTTCATGCAAACTGTGTGAACAGAACGTGATAAATTCTGTCGTGAACATTTTCAAGCGACCAAATTTTGGCCACTGAATTGCAGAAAACCTCAAAGACGGTTCTTGTTGGACAGTCTTTTTCACAGGAAGTATAGCCCTCCGAGGAACGATCCAGTTTGCCCTGAGGGTGTTTTTTTTTGTACTACAAGCTCATGGTATCAATTGGTCCAATTGGATAATAACTAACTATGTTATCGTTTCTTCCATAAGTTTTATGGAGAACACTCATTGATAGCTGGCCAACTTGATGATCGAAACTCAGTAAGGCTAGCGAGACATACCTTTGCCAAAATTCACATGACCAAGTGTCTTGTGCAAATTACTCGGGTGTAATGACTTTGTTTGGCCACCGTTAAATGCCCCCCCCCCTTATTGATAGGACTGCTCCGCATGTTTAGTTGATTGGTCTCACAAACAGGGGAGACATAATGGTAGCAGATATGTTTGTTTGACCATTCTGCGCTAGGCGCGAATTTTCAATTCTGTATGTCATTAGCTTTCACAGGGTTTTATGAATCCTTACCTCTCATCGTGTTGAACAACACCTGGTCAGTCACGGCTGAAAAAAAACCCGACTAATCTCATGACGCTGGTGCTTTTGGTCACAAAAATGTTGGCACTTTTCAAGGGAAATTAATGTCTCCACGAGAACTTTGTTCCCCGCCGCCAGGTTAACAACCTGTCTTAAAAATAATATATAGTCGTTCAGCCTTTCAGTGCTTAGCTGCCATGCCACCCGGAGGAAGCACGAGGGCTGGGATACTGCCAGGTCTCCCAAGCCTAGACAGGGAAAGTCGAGAGGCAGAGGTCGGGTTCGAACCACGGACCTTCCGGTCAGTAAATTCGTGCTTTAACCACTTGGTCCATCTCGCCCCTTCAACCTGTCTTTAATCATAGGGTGTACGTGTTCTCGGGTTCTAACGATATCATGCATACCAAGTCAGTCAGTCCCATTTGGACTTATCGGATAAGTGTAGACATTCTTTGACCGTTTTATTCGACTATTTATCTATTTCTGCGAGGAACCTCTCGAATCGCCCAAGGATTGTCTGTTGAGATCCAGTGCGAAAGAAAGGTTCAAAAAACTATATTCGTAATGTACTACTCATAAGGTTGCTGAAAATCCATCGACAGCCCAAGACCGATCTCAACCATCTTGGGGCTCATCAGATGGGCGCAGTCCCCGGGTTCCCGTCAACCTTATGTTCTATTTGAAACCAAATTGTACGAAATTAGCGAAATACACTCATTTGCAAACTAATTCGGTTTTTCGAGAAGGGCAAAACCTGTCGTGGGCTGTCGACGAGTTTTCAGCAACCTTATGAGTAGTGCATTACGAATATACAAGTATCGCGATATTTCGAATATCGTAGGGACTGAAACATGA
>NW_008751752.1:1051277-1052466 GCF_000715545.1 Opisthorchis viverrini | reverse complement strand
AAATTAGTTTGCAAATGAGTGTATTTCGCTAAAAAAACGTATGTTCGTGTTGATGCTAGGGAATAGCCTAAGTCGGTTAGCTGGCCGGTCATTTGATCGAATCTTCTGCGTTCACCTGCTGAATGAATCCCGATAGAGGTGGAACCCAGTGTGACTAAGCTGTCCTTGATAGCATAATTCCAAGGCTATAGGTTAGGTCCTTGGGAAAACTAAATGAATTTCCGAGGAACGACCTAACAATTCATTACTCATCAGACTGTCTGATTAAGTCTGAAACGGTGTCTAGCTTAGGTCAGAAATGTTAGTTTGTGCGACAGTGTCGTGGCACGTCGGACAGAATAACGGGACCGGTAGTCAGGGGTTCTCGACAAGTGATGACCGCGGCTCCTGCTGCTGTTATTGTCATCCAATTCATATCGTGACGAAATGACAAGCTCTAGATGAGTCACCCATTAGATTGAAATGATATTAGTTCTTTTTTCTTCAACTACGCAACGTCGGTTGGTTGACTTATGTACGAATATGACGTGCGGGGTAGAGTTATTTTAGGCAAAACGTTGTTCAAAACTTTCACATACAACAGAAGGAAGCGAGTCACTCGGAATATGTGCTGTTTCCGGAAACGACCTGTTCTAATAACCGGCTTGATCCGCTCGTTTCCAGTTCCCCTTTCATTCTCACGAACATGAACGGGCAAATCTGTTGGTTGCAGTGAGCGAACCTCAAGCAATCATGACGGATTTCCATGTAAGAACCTTACTTACTTCTTACTTTGAAAATTGACAGAGACGTTGTTCCGTTCGACAACTGCCTTGTTTAATCATGAGGAACAATCGGTTTGTAAGTTGCGCTCCATAAGCCAAAACACCGCCGGAGTCGGACGAATACCATGCACCAGGAACTAACCCTACCTGGTCACGAAACCCATATAAAGACTATCCAGTTCGATAGTTTATCCTCATTTGCTCCCGAACCAGTCATGGCGGATGATGTTCCAAGCATGAATGAGGTTAAAAACTCTGTAGGTTGTATATCTTTGTAATGTACTACTCATAAGGTTGCTGAAAATCCGTCGACAGCCCACGACCGGTTTCGCCCTTCTCGAACAAACAAATTGATTTGCAAACGAGTGTATATTCGCCAACTTCGTGCAATTTGGTTTCAAGTAGAACATAAGGTTGACGGAAAC
>NW_008751752.1:1048205-1051237 GCF_000715545.1 Opisthorchis viverrini | reverse complement strand
GCCTGGTGCAGCACATTCAGTTGCCTGAGAACATCATAAACGAGAGATTCAGCTGGGTTCCAGGTGAGTCTCTCGAAAGAACCAAATTAGTTTGCAAATGAGTGTATATTCGCTAATTTCGTGCACTTTGGTTTCAAGTAGAACATAAGGTTCTGTAGTTTGTACTTAATGAGCCCGGGAATGCCTCTTGGAATAAACGGGACAGGACAAGGTCATCCAAACCTCGATGTTCACAACTAGGTAGGGGGGATTGCGGTTCAACCAGGCGCACATTCTGAGCAGCTCGGAGAGGTTTGGAACAGACAAAAACTGGCGAGATTGGTTTCCAATGAAGCTACGAGATGTGTAAAGCTTCACGTGTTTACAAAACTCGCAATTTCATCTTCCGCCTTACCAAACCACACTGGCAGAACCAACCAGGAGGGCAGAAGCTCGCATCATTTGGATTCGCCAACATAAATCTCGTGACTTGAACAAGGTTAACTTGACCAGCTCGGTTCTAACGGAAGATAAATGAATCCCAACGGAATCTCTGGTTTATGATATTCTTTAACCAAATGTGCTGCACAGAGACCGCCTGATCTTTCAGTTCGCACAATCTTCGAGAAATCGCAGTATAGTTTCATGAGGGAAACTGCTCAGAAGTTGCTGAAAAAGGTTTGGAACAGACAAAAACTGGCGAGATTGGTTTCCAATGAAGCTACGAGATGTGTAAAGCTTCACGTGTTTACAAAACTCGCAATTTCATCTTCCGCCTTACCAAACCACACTGGCAGAACCAACCAGGAGGGCAGAAGCTCGCATCATTTGGATTCGCCAACATAAATCTCGTGACTTGAACAAGGTTAACTTGACCAGCTCGGTTCTAACGGAAGATAAATGAATCCCAACGGAATCTCTGGTTTATGATATTCTTTAACCAAATGTGCTGCACAGAGACCGCCTGATCTTTCAGTTCGCACAATCTTCGAGAAATCGCAGTATAGTTTCATGAGGGAAACTGCTCAGAAGATTGCTGAAAATTTTTCTACAACCCACGACTGAGTCTCATCAGGCAGGCAAAGTTCTCGAGTTTTCTTCTAGCCAACCTTATGTCCTACTTGAATCCAGATTGCTCGAGATTCAGCAACTACACTCATTTGCGTACCTATTTGGTTTTATTGGCAGACTTAGCTAAGTCCCAGCTGGGGTCCTCATTGTTTCCCATCAAACAGAACACAGGGTTAACAGAAACTCGGGAAACGCACCTACCTGAAGAGCCTTAAGAAGGGTAAAACTGGTGGCAGGCTTTTGAAGAATTTTCCGCAACTTTGTCAGTAGTTTTCTTCAAGAATATTTCACTTTGGTTGTCGAAATACATACATTTGCTAAGTTAGTTGATGATGATGCGAACAACTGACTCACAGCGATGCGCACTAGTTCACAGAAGACAGATTTTTCTATTCAATGTCTGGCGTGCACTACACTGCCTGCCCCACATCACTTTGCGCTGCCCCACTGAAGGCTGGACTGCTTGACAGAAGCGTGAATGGTTGTCTGGATCCAACAAGTTGGCCTGTAATCACCGGAGGTCATGTAATCGTTGAGGATAAGTCCCAGATTTAAGGCTGGCAACTAGATGACTCTTGTGCCATTCAAATACCACTAGGTATTTGCAAACAGCAGACAGTGCTTTGAGACTGCAGCGCATATCGTCTGCAGGTACGTGACACTTGAGTCAGCAGAACACACCATTTTCTTTCTCAAAGAAACACATACCAGAATACTTGACACACGCCATGAGGCAACAGTTAATTACGAAGAACCAGTCAGAACGTGGCCACGTGATGTGGTTCCCGTGACTGAAGGACAACTGGCGCTATTCAGCCAGTGGCGGTTGGTGGCTAATATTCAGTCTACCAGTCTGGAGGTCGTGGGTTGGAAACTCTTTGGAATTTTGTGGGGTGTGCACTCTTGGTGACGATAAAACAAATGTACCATGCTTTTCAGCTGTTCAACATAGATCGGCTTCACTTACAAGAGGAAATCACAGTTGAAAACAATTACTTTGTTGTCAGTCTTCAAAGGAAATCCGTTATCATCGAGTGTAAGACACTGATGACCACCGGTCATTTAGTTAACCCCCAGACAGTTACTCACCGTTCTGTTACACGGTGAAACACTCCAGAAGCCAGCATTCAGCAACACGACACTGGTCAAACCGAGATAGTGAGTTTTATGTATGCAAAAGATACTGACTCAAAATATATGCTTACCGCACCACTAATCCAGGACTACGCCTGCGTCCAACGTGCGTTGGTAGAGTAGTGGTTACACGCTCGCCTTGCATATCAGATGTCCGGGGTTCAGATCCCGGGACGGCCATTGGATGTGCACTGCTGATCAGCCCTAATAAGAGCGGAACTCGAGTCCAGTACTTCCCTTTGGTGTGTGGATTCACCGGAACAACTATATCATATACTTAATTGAAAATATGGTTGTGTGTCGTCTACCATTAGAATGCGCATAGAAACGTCTTGCGAGTTTTTTCGGAGGGTTGATCGTGAATCTGGTCGTTTAGTTTACTTGACGGCTTCACCGAACGCCCCGTCATTTCAGGTGGTCTGTATCTTTAAATTACACACCCTAAGATTTACCTGCAATATATGTTTCGACTGGTCAATTCAGGTCACTGGTAGACTTCTCGTCCCATCGTTCAGCGCAAATTTAGACCTCATGACCATCTTGCAGCCAGCTGGACTGTCATGCATTAAAAAAAGCTGATTGGTTCACTCCGTTTGCAATTGTTCGAACTTCCAATGAAATATTGAGTGCAGCAGCTTGTGAGCTGATATTCACGTATGATCCCTTGGTACCACTGCTTCGCGGGCGAATTGGTGGGATTATCACCTCCGGAGGGTGTCTTTCTGTGAGATGACCTCAGTTACAAAAGATACGTCGCGAAATTGTATTGAACGTGAGTTGGGTCAATTCATGTGACTGACGTACTACCATGCTTCAGGTTCCGTTAATTAACAGGATTGCTGGAGGTC
>NW_008751752.1:1043783-1047809 GCF_000715545.1 Opisthorchis viverrini | reverse complement strand
CAGGTCACTGGTAGACTTCTCGTCCCATCGTTCAGCGCAAATTTAGACCTCATGACCATCTTGCAGCCAGCTGGACTGTCATGCATTAAAAAAAGCTGATTGGTTCACTCCGTATGCAATTGTTCGAACTTCTAATGAAAGATTGAGTGCAGCAGCTTGTGAGCTGATATTCACGTATGATCACTTGGTACCACTGCTTCGCGGGCGAATTGGTGGGATTATCACCTCCGGAGGGTGTCTTTCTGTGAGATGACCTCAGTTACAAAAGATACGTCGCGAAATTGTATTGAACGTGAGTTGGGTCAATTCATGTGACTGACGTACTACCATGCTTCAGGTTCCGTTAATTAACAGGATTGCTGGAGGTCCTTATTGCTATCTAATTTCATGCACACACTACTCGGCCCACATACACTGTGAGCGATTGCACAGGAGGTCCTTACCAACCGGAGACAGCACATTTTAGTCGGTCTTCATATAACACCTTTCCTAACAATATTTCAGTTTGCAAGGAAATTTTATCCAGGCCAAAAAGTCAATAATCACCGAGCAACTGCTCAGTACTTGCGAATCCCTGCTGTGTGTATACCCAGATTCCTTAGGGAGTAACTGGAACTCATTCCGTTCGACACGAATGATTGATTAACAATGTGAACAAGTCGCATAAACCTTTCAGTCACACAGTTCACATCACTTGAATTGGTGATTATATGCCATTCTAGTGACAACGTCAATCTAGCTGGCAAAATAAAAGTTTTTCGCACAAACTGACCGGTTTTAAAAAAAAAGAAACTCGAGGCATCGCATTAGTGTTTTACACGCAGTGTTTAAAGCACATTCGCCAACAGGTTTGATAACTGCTCACGATAGCGCTTCGGCTGAGCTGCGCGTTATCGGTTGCGACTGAGCCGGTGTATCGATCACCGCCTACGCAAACTCACGCATGGCTGGTACACACACAAGTGGTAATTGGACACTGAACATCCCATATCGGTTTACGACAAAAACCCCCTGTTATCAGCATCAACGGAACAGACGTTGTGTCGTAAGGGAAGCGTTTATGACAAACGAGGAATTTGTCCCACTCCGTCTGCTGATAGGTGGTCGATCACCAACCGATAAGCCAACTGATTCAGCACCGTAACTTTTCTAATCAAGTGGGCGATCACCATGTAGGCAAGGTATTTTTCATCAAGACAGTTAGAACTGGTAACACGTTAGATGCGCAAGCGTGTAGATATGCAAACATTTTCAGATCTTTCATCCCGGTCACTATAAATATAAGTAGTATTTTTAGGAGGAACTAAAATTTTGGCATTTGCCTTTTGACTACATTAAAAAGAGTTGTTTGCCTTCAAGTCACAATGAGTAGAAAACACTGGTTTTTGAAAGAACCCCCCTCGGAAAATTGGTTTGCTCAGGATTGTTCAATTTGTAGTTTAAGTCAAGCTCGCGGAAATTTGCCACCTTTGACTATATTTCTAGTTCGATACGACTACTAATTTCGGCTAACAACATTCACTGGAATATCGACACACTGAAATATCAACACAAAAACAGCCTCATGTTTCAGTTGGTACCATGTTCGGAATATCGTGATATATTTTCTTGACATAACACACTACGCATGACGTTGCTGAAAACTCTTTGATAGCGCACTGTGGGTTTCGTTCTCCTTGGTTTCATCAGATAAGCGTAGGTTCCGAGTTTTCACCTACCTTGTGTTCAAAATGAGTGTCATCCACTTACTAATTACTTTGGTGACACGCTCCAAACAAAAGTGCCGCGCAAAAGCTATCTAATGATCCAGTTGGCAGTATATTCGACATTTCACTGACCATCATCAATCTCATGCAGTCGCATCTTTAGACGTGATTTTAAACCGTGAAAAGTAACAGTTTCGTAGCCTGCAGGACGACTAAACTTCGTAGCCCGCATGTGATCATTAGCATGCACTACTGATGAGGCGTTGTGAGTAGACAATTTGAGCCCATTGCTTCACCTCACGTTTGTTTAACCAAAGTTGCTATTCTGTTTGAAAACATGGTTTCACTTGCCAACACTGTAAAACAGTGGTGCCATCCGAGCTCAGGACTTGACCGCTGAGCACCATTTCGTTTCTGAACCCTCAGATGAAGTATTTCATCTGTTCCGAATGATTGGTGATTTGATTTGCATTTTGTATAAATAACAAGCGTGCTTTTTTTTACAAGCGGTTCAATTTGTATGTCGGTGAGCCGACCATTTCTGCCCCGAACTACCCTACTCTCCGAACTACGCACATGATCACTGTGTCCTGTAAGTGGCCGGGACCAATGATCGGTAAATGGGAAAGCAATTACTTACCTGAACTCTTGTTTGTCATTCGTAATATGCGTGACAAATCAGTGTGATCGCTACTGAATGGCCTCGTAACCAGTGTTTGCACAGGTGAGAAACATCATGGGGGGTGGAATTCCGATGGTGCATGCGAGCTTCCGCTGTTGGGCGAACAATCACGGTGATCAACACTTTTGACACACACACACACACGGCAAAATAACGCTTTGTGTACAGTGACGAAAAAACACCGCGCTGCGAAAATAGAATGAATCGTTTATGTTGGCTCTACATTCTCTCTTACGCGGGAGAAACTCCTGAAGAATAGCCAACACTGTACAGTGCTTGTCAGTAGCTTCTCAGGAAAGTGGATAGATTCGTTGAGGCTGAGAGGCCGTACGATCGGAGTCTGATGACTGCATCCGTTTAATTTATGCTGATTAGCTAAAAGGTTACTACTCACCTCTTAGCGAATATACACCCATTTTCAAACTAATTTGGTTTCTCGAGAGACTCACCGGGAACCTAGCTGAACCTCTTGTTTGTGATGTTTTCAGGCAACTGAGTGTGCTGCACCAGGCCGCCTCATATTACAGTTGCTACGATATTCGAGATATCTCGGCGATACATGTAAATATTTTTGATGTACTACTCGTAAGGTTGCTGAAAATCCATCGACAACCCACGACTGGTTCCGCCCTTTTTTGGGGACTGTGCCTACCTGATGAGCCCCAATATGGGCTAGCCCGGTCGTGGGCTGTCGACGGATTTTCAGCAACCTAATGAGTAGTACATCACAAATACTATTCACCTTCTTTATTTGTTCTTCGTATTTGAAATTTTGAGTACTTTTCGGTATTTTCTTGTTTTCTTCTTGTCTCAGAATTTTGTTCCACTGAGCTACTTCTAAAGAGCAACGTGCTTCTTGGGGCGGTTGTATGCGTTTTCTTCAATTTTTCTGCAGTATACGAAGATCACTTTTCTACCACTATTTTGTCAGATTTTCAAAAAAAGGTTTTCTCTCATCTACCACCGAAAATTGATATATCAAGAGAATCTTCCTATAACCTCGGGGTTTATTCTTCAACAATGGATTATTTTTCATTGTGGGGGATGTCAGTAAAATGTCCGATGCACTTTTTCGTGAATCCAGTGTCCTCAATTTACCGCAGCGTAATTCCCAAGAAAAATGTAACAAATCCTCCCAGTTATTTTTCCATTGCAAACATTGGAAATGTCTCAAAATTTGCAATTATCTTGTTCCTTCAGAAATATCTAGCCGTCAGGTGATGCGCCACGGCTCGATCAATAACCGTAGCATTCAACCATAAGTAACGGAATGCGTCTTGAGAATCCATATTTGGTGACAAACGCATGTGTAGCTGAAAACACGCTTGACTCTACTACAGTGCCGATTTTGGGGGATTCAGATCTGAATCACCAGAATTTCGAGAAACCGCACATGCTCATCCTTCTGACTGGGTGGAAACGATGTGAGCTAACGAAGAAATCAGTGGGATTAACTGCGGTGACGACTGATAACCATGGCTGAAACCCAGCTTAGAAAAAGATGAAGGTGTCATCAAATAATGTTTTCATCAACGCAGAGGTCAGCGTCACAGATATGACCGGTTACTTGAGCAAAAAAACTACTCACAAGGTTGCTGAAAACTCTTCGACAGCCCACGACCGATTTCGCCCTTCTTG
>NW_008751752.1:1037188-1043690 GCF_000715545.1 Opisthorchis viverrini | reverse complement strand
AAATATACTGCGATATCTCGAATATCGTACCAACTGAAACATGAGGCGGCCTGTGTGCAGCACATTCAGTTGTAGAATATCATAAACGAGAGATTCAGTTGAGTCTCTCGTTTGAGAACCAAAATGATTTGCAAACGAGTGTATTTCTCGTAAGATACGAGAGGTTACCTGGGGTGTGGGCCGGGTTGTGGTGTGTGTTCGGGCTGTTAAACAGCCTGAGTAGTTCCGAAAAAATATACGCATGAAAAGAAAGCAAATAAGAGGATTGGTTGGAACTTTCACTCCGTTCAGACAAATACCACTTGAATGGAATACAATGTATGCATAGTGCAATCAGTGTGAGGGAGTAAATGACGTGAGATTCCCCCTCACATTCGAGATTTCAAACGTCCATCTTCGGACCCGCGGGCTTCAGATCAAGGATCTACGGGGGGTTTTGGATGGTGTTGCAACCAGGGAATCATCAAAAGCAGTGATGTCTAGAATGCGTCAACATCAGTTGTCCGAAATCAAAGAATATAGTCAATCGTATCCGGGGATGTAGGCCGTAGTTTTGTCATTCTGAGGGTTTATGACAGACCTGTACACCAGCTGTACACGGCGTGCAATCAAACACAGAGCTTTAGTTTGAGGCGAGCGGATCATTACCAAGGAAGTTTCCCTTCGGTTTCACCTCATTTGCACAGAACCAATACATTTTAATACAAGCTAAATTTAGTGTTTATAGGAGATAATAAAATTTTGAATTTTCGATTGTTCATTTCTGATTAGATCCGGTGCATAGGACAAGTTTGATCAAGGTGATAGTTCTTAGTATGAGAGAGATCTCATTTATTCTAACGATTGCAGTCACTAACAACTCAGGCAGTGCAGTCTTCTCCGTATGGAGTGACCCTCCGAACAGACTGACCATCTAATGCGGTGCAACCGCATTTCGGAGGGAAATACCTTTTGGAAACGCTCCACATATGAGATACAATCGTGGAATCCCTAGATCTTTAACAAACGTTTAACCTGCACTCATCTCCCTATTTTTCTCTCCGTTTCTAAACGTTGTCCATTTTTCGGAACACGCGTGCCAATTATAGAACTGTTGCACTTATTTTAAAAAAACACACACACAATCGTTCAACATCGGCATCTGCTGATTTCAGTGGAAAATATTTTTAGATTTTTCAAACTAACAATCCATCACACAAACAAGACATTGTATATAGTACAGATCTGCTTGCACGAAAATTATCGTATCACTGTTTATCCGACGTTTAAGCAAAGCTGGTGTAACTATAGTAATTCGCTGAACAACTCAGCTCAGTCTTTTTTCTATCTGAACGTTTATCAACACAATTCAAACGATGCGTTGGGATGAATTGCCGTGAAAAGGGAAACGCGTGGGTGTTGGGAGAAAACGCATTGCTCAACCCATATGGCAACCAACCGGAGAGGAAAAGGCAACTATTCTGTTTTGATCAGATTTGTATCGGAGTGAGGTGTTTTCTGTGTTTGAATTGATGTAATTTTTAGTTATGTTTGACCGCATATGTCTTACTGTTCTCATGGTTACTAAAATGAAGTTAAATCACCGAATTTGGCTTTTCAAGTAACTCAGAGCCGATAGTTTGTTTGCCCAATGAACTGTGGTCAGACTTGGAAACGAAGATTGAGAAGTACAAACAAGTAGAATCAAATTAATGAATTTGCACTGGAAAATTTGTTTCGATTTTATTTATGCCAACACACTATCACAAAGCTTGCTATAACTTACGAAAAAGCAGTCTCATCTGTTTAATTGACGAAACAAACTCTGCCCCAGTTGAGCACAACATCGTGTTTGAAATGGAACAAGGGATAAAGTATTCAGAAACCTTTCATTCTCCTGGTCTTTTCCCGTGAGATTACATCACCGTATGGTCGTTACATGACTCAATGAATGGTCACAGACGTTACAGAGCAACTTGAGGCGTCTCTTTTAATGTTACAGCAAAGTTTGAGGGGTTTTCAGCAACCCAATGAGTAGTGTGTTACGCTTATTCTCGTTATACATTCCACATAACTAATACATTTTTCTTGTCTAACGGGGCCGGAAAGATAACGCTCGAAGACCCAAAATGATGATTTCCAAGTGTGGCGATGCGTTTCTTTGTGCGTTGATTCCAAAGGTTATCCAAGACATATTCATGGTAGAGCGAATTATGAGGTGCATATTGTGATGGAGACTTCGTCCGTCCGAACTCAAATTCGCCATCTTGTCGACTGATCTAGGCAGAACCAGTAGATAGTTGGGCCTTTCTAAATGATACTATTCCAGATAAATAAAATAGTGTCAAGATAATGACCGAACATTTGCAAGCTAATTACCTAGCTAGGCGAACAGATCAACACGCATGTGATCAACTGCCATGAAATGTCTATAGACTATGTCCGCGTGTGTGGGTTGTTTCTGGGACCAGAATTTCATCCACGGCATAAAACTTAGTCCCGAGACTTGAATTATAAATAGCTTATTAAGGAGGCGAAAATCAGCTGATCATTTCTTTGAGCGACTGTCACTCGAGTGGCAAGTTAGGTCACGTGATGTGCTGTGTATGAGCCCAGTCGAAATAAATCAATTAGCTGATGGTCGGTTATGCACAAACGGACAGCAGAGTTCAAATTCCCGTTCGGGTCTGGGCGGATCCAAACCGTCCTGAGGGTCCCCAGGATGTTACTTGGAATAATTTGGCCTTCCAGCACGGATGGACCTCACTCGCGGGGTTAAATACGAATTAGAAATCCTCACTCATTGGAAAGGAAGTTCTGTTTGTAACACGGTTATTCCGTCAAGGCAGAATAGCAGAATAGACAGACGGCTATCCTTGGGTGTAATGTATTTTTGGGTTAGGCATCTCTTGAGACTTCGTTGAACTGATTAAAAAAGTAGGAATGGCTGCTTTCATGTTCACATTTCAGTTAATAGATGGATTTTGAGGTACACGATCAAAGTCAGCCATAAAAAGGTGGACTGGTGAAGAGTCCGGGTTACATTCAACCGGCTGCTGATGCTAGATATCCACCGAGTCATCTGAACAAATTCACTGACATTACACCAAAACGGAGGGCATTTGATACAGTGCTGTCCGAACGATTAGGGATCTACTGTACTAGGCGTTTTTTGTGAAGGACTTGAGTGAAATTAGAGTTTTAAAACAAATCCTAGTTTGTATTTAACCAAGCAAAGGAAATCGACGTGTGTTGAAAATAAATCATTGAACAGATGTGAAACGTTGCTGGGACTCATCATCTTATAGCTTTTGAAAAGTAATTCAACTCAAAACTTTTCAAAGCGGTTTTACATGGCGGTTGGTATCTCTGGTTAGTGTTTGATAACCATCGGTCTGTAGGGAAAGCGACTGCATGCGTTATATTTTGGCGTGGTCCTCGGTTGATGACACGATTCCGTGTATATCAGTACTGTTCCTCATTCAGAAGAAGACACTCCTCTCATCCTCAGGATGAAATTCCCACCTTTACGAGAAAGAGGGGCGAAATGGCTCAGCGGTTAGAGCGCTGACTGATAGGTCCGTGGTTCAAACCAAATCACCTCATCTCGACTTCCCCTGTCTAGGCTTGGGCAACCTGGCAGTATCCCAGACCTCGTGCTCCCTTCGTGTGGCATGACAGCTAAGCGCTAAAAGGGTGCTGTAGCTGAGCGATTTTTTTATAACCCCCGAAACATCGGTTACAGGAAAGCAGGCTGTTTTTTCTACTGCTCTGGAGTTTTGTGCCCACCACATATTTGTGTACTGTATTCTAGTCTTGTTTTCTGTGGTCTAGTAACTTCCAGCTACCATATGTCTTCGATAGGAGATGCATTTTCAGGACATGGGTGTTGATAACACTGGGGGTAGTTAGCTCCGTCTAGGGATTTCAAATGAAACTCTACACAGGTAGCACAATTAGGAAAGAACATAAGAACTTAATGCACTACTAATAAGATCGCTGAAAATCCTTTGACAGCCCACGACCGGTTTCGCCCTTTTTGGAGCTCATCAGGTAGGCGCAGTCCTCGGGTTTTCGTCAACCTTATGTTCTGCTTGAAAACAAATTGCACGAAATTAGCGAATATACACTCATTTGCAACTTAATTTGGTTTTGCGAGGGACTCACCTGGAACCTAGCTGAATCTCTCGTTTGTGATGTTTCCAGGTAAGTGAATGTGCTGCACCAGGCCGCCTCATGTTTCAGTTGGTATGATATCCGAGATATCGCGATGCATGTATATTCGTAATGCACTACTAATAAGGTTGCTGAAAATTCCTCGACAGCCCACGATCTGATGGACATATCGATAAGTAAACCTCCGGCAGGTTTTCTTATCCTTTATTATCTGTACAGCCGAAACCCTTAAAATTATCTTATTAAAAGTACCTATGGAGAGGTATAGCATTCCGAAACGAGATGAGTCAAGACAGCTGTCACCGAACCAACTATCACCCTGTAATTATGATGGGACATAAACTGGTCGGTGCTCTACTCTCTTGTTAAAATTAATTCGATTAAGCCAGTGGTCTACAGAGCCTCATTAAAACGAACAGACAGTACTTTCCGCCTCCAAACTGAAGCCATTTTGATCTTAGTCTGTTCTATAAACAGTAATGCTTTTGAAACGACCTTGTGGTGAAACCACGTGATCTGATATCACCTGGTATCATCAGTGAAGCGGATATATGTGGAAATTGCGGCAAGCGTCAGGTCATGTGAGAATGGCCAGACAACATGGGACTGGAAAAAGAGGAAAAGGGAAGACGGAAGTTTCTATTCCCCTTGATGTGACAATTTTATATCGTCCAAGGGATAGGTGGGTGGACAAAAAGGCGAGTGAGGTTGTCGGGTCGGGAGGAACATGGTTATTAAATGTTGGGCGAAACAAAAGGGGTGGGAAAACAGTGGAAGGTAAGATTTAGGGAGAGGCTTTCAAACTCAAGTTCAGTGCCAAACACATTTTTGGATGCACCAATCTGGTTTAGGTCTTGCAGTGGCTACCAACTCTGCGCTGGATGTTTTCTGACGGCTAAAACAATACAAAATGCACTCGATCTTCCCGTAAAAAATGGGATATCGATGTGACTGTATCTTATCGGTATACAAATAGCTCTACATGGTTCTGCCATACAGTTCTGGACACTCCGGAGTTTTAAGACATCAACTATTCTAGAAGTGACTTTATGTGACAATCTTTCCAAAAACGAAGTCTAACGATAGCTGACATTGGCTAGTCATGTGCTTTTCTTGAGCTTATGTTTCAAATGGGGGGAAAGACAACAGCTGGGGGAAAGCTGATGTTCTCAAAACTGTCCCGAATCGTCTCCCGCCTCTGGCTCGGATTTACATCGGCCGCAGATCGTTCATTTGGGCGCGCATGCAGTTCAGCTTAAGCCTCTGGTGCGTGGAGATCTATCGGCATAACTTGACGTGAAAGTCACTATCCATCGTCCATTTCATTAATCATACTGGTACTTTTATGTGAGTCAGAATGTCAAGATGCTGGGAAGCCGTATAATAACCTGCCTGTGTTGACTAACATTCTCGATTCTTAGCACATTGCCATCCATATTGACGAAATAACAAACGGGTAGAATAAAGGCGAAGTTCAGACAGCCCACCAGGAGAATCAATCCTAGTCAGATGAATACACTACGTTGTCTGCGTTTGGTGTTTTCGGACTTCCAGGAAGAGGCACGTATTGCTAGCTGACTTATGTGGTCTTTCCATGGGGGGGGGGGCGTTCATCAATGTGGACCGGGTTCTCCGAGGAACCGCAGTAAACTTTAGTTCAGCAAGCAAAATCCACCAACCAGCTTCGCCAATCACTCCGCTCAACGTACTCCTGAATGTCAACAAAAAAAATAATTTCACAGAACTTTTTCCAATAGACAATATGCACCAACTCACACTCACATATCTCAAAACACACTCATTCATGGATGTAGGATAGAGTCTCACGTCTAGCATGCTTTCCAAAGCCCGACCTGTGTGATCAAGTGAAAGTCACTTCACTTCAGATCTACCCTGAAGGACCACCAGTGAAGCTGATAACCTGTCGATGCTGCATACTCTCTAGAACTATGCTCACCAATTTGAGTCATTACTCTGTTTACCGTTTCGCTATGGACAGTCGTTGCCTAGCTACCGCTAAACAAGCTTTTACGCATGACTCCATTTGGGCTCATTACTAAGTAGTTACCAATTAGCGAGATGATTGACTAAGTCACATGTGATGTGGAACGACGGAGCTGTAAACAAAATATGCATGGTGCTCTGAGTCCCCAGGATTCCGGCGAAGAATTGTGAGTTGCGTTCAGTTAGTGTACTCAGCGATAGTCTTGTGGGTTTCCATGTATGCAGTCGGTCTTGTTCTGTGTATTTTCTATCCTAGATGTGATATTTCTGTCGACGAGAATCGGTCTTGTGATCATAGCCAATCGAGGAAAATTTGTAATTTTCATCCAATCAGAGAAACAGA
>NW_008751752.1:1032114-1036706 GCF_000715545.1 Opisthorchis viverrini | reverse complement strand
TTTTCAGCAACCTTGTGAGTAGTTTGCTTTTTGAAAAAAATTCACTGCGATATCTCGAATATCCTACCAACTGAAACATGAGGCGACCTGTGTGCAGCACGTTCAGTTGTAGAATATCATAAATGAGAGTTTCAGTTGAGTCTCTCGTGAAAACCAAACTGATTTTCAAATGAGTGTATTACTTGAAAACAGTCTAATTTGGGTTCGAGTAGAATATGAGGTTGACGGAAACTCGGAGACTGCGCCTACCTGATGAGCCGGCCCCAAGAAGGGCGAAACCGGTCGTGGGCTGTCGAAGAGTTTTCAGCAACCTTGTGAGTAGTTCCCAGATGATAATTTCTTGTTATGAACAGACAGGTTTCCCATCTGCTATGTGGCGGAATACGAGTAGCTCCGGGAAGCTGTTTGATTGTTGGTTGGCTCACCGCCTTTGGAAAATGGAGTGCAAACCGTTCGACACCAGACGAGGAACATTCGTTGGCGCGCGCGTTCGATGAGCAAAATAACAACCAAGTTTATGAGAGATCAGAATGTCGACGTTTTTATCATCCAATTAGGTTTTCCAGTCAACATTGCCAGTTCACAATAAAGACCGGCTTGAAATCACTCCCGAAATGACATAGGGTTGATCAATCATTTAGTATGCAAGCAGTTTGACACCAATCATCAACCCTCACTAAGAATGACACTTATGGTGCTCCTTCTCTACAGTGGACACTGAAATTCTTTACTTCAGTTTATTGTTAGTTGGATACTGTGGTTACACCAAGGTCACATTCAAGAAAGTTATGAAACTTTTATACTTTAGCCACTACAGAGTCATGCACAAACTTCAAGAAATGAAGCAACTGGTAAATAGTGTTTAGTGCAAATGTTTGCCTCCAATTTCAAACTGTACAATGTTGCGAGCAATACTTTCGATAAAAAACAAGTACATTTACCAACAGGTCAAGGAAATAATAACTGAGGGTTTATTGGTTGAAATGCATAACTAACCAACTGTAAAATGAGTTTTTGACTTTCTGTCGGAGCGAGGCCTCGCTAAGGTAAATTTGGCGTTTTACGTTTTTCATATGAAAAACTGATGTTTAACGCAATGGCCTCTACCATCTCGAGCGGTTGACCTTCGAAATTTTGGGCGGCACTCGATAAATCACGCCGAATGACTGAGCTCGGTTGAACTGACAGCTCGTATCACTCAGTTTATTCACCATTTCACCGGTCACCATGCCAATAGCTGCCAACGTGCACATTCAAAATTTTTTAATTCTTGTGTGTTGTTTTGCCACGTAGCACCACTTTGTTGTTCAGGCGAAGACAACTATTTCTGCAGTAGGAACAACGTACTGCTGCAGTAAAAGCGAACTATACAAGGTGTGTACAGGGCAGGTCAAAGGTTAGTTAATCCTTGTTTGGTATTGACGTAACACTACATGGGGGGGGGCTGCTGAAACCTATTCGATATTTCACTACCGGGTTCAAACTTTAAGGGGATTATTGGCTAGGCGCAGCCTCCAATTAATGTATTTTCCACCTGGACATGTACGTAATTGGGAAATAGATCCAATCGCAAAGTAATTTGGTGTCGAAGAATCTCTGTGATATTCTCCAGTTGGGATTCGGCTGAGTTACCTAGCGTAATTTCGAGGTAGGTGGTTGCCAAAACATACCTAAACTTTGCTTGTTGAAGGAGGAACTAAGACTGATGGATATTCAGCGGTTGTGCCAGGCTGATGAGCTTTTTTGGCCACCGTATATATAGTGTTGCTTTTTACCTCCTCGCCTCTAAAACAATATACTATGGATTATCAGGACAGGGGTTCAGAGGAGTTTCACAGGTTCCGTGATAAATCTCATGGGGTGCAGCTTCCATTGTACGCGAGGCGGATTTACGAGAAAACCATATACTACTCCCGTGCCTCATCAGTAGTATCCATCGCTACACTGGTACTGTATCGTCCCGTTTTTTTAGTTGCCTTATGCATAGTGTTGCTTTTCACCTCCTCGCTTTTAACACAACATGTTTATGGCGAACTACACTCATTTGCAAATAGATTTGGTTTTGCGAGAGATTCACCTGGAACCCAGCTGTATCTCCCGTTTAAGGGGTGCACGGGATCGAAAGGTGGAACGTTCAAACCACGGGCTGGGAGGCCGCACTCCAAAAAATTCCTAGTGGAGTTTCATGCACTGTACACTACTGATGGTTCCTAATAAGGATGAAAAGGCTGTACGGGGTTTCTCGACTTTTCATCATAGTTTGACTGTAATTGATGGACGAGCCCTCGAGTGAACGAACAGGGTGTCCTAATTGGCTACATTAATCATTGCTGCACCATCGTGATTTGGGGCGTGGGTGTCCTTCCCAAAAAGAAAGACCCATTTATCAACGCCAAGTGGAAGTAGATGTCAAGGTCATGTGTACTAACACCCCGTAATTATTCTTATCGTTGTTTTAGGTAGTCTACATGAGGATTTAATTTTTCACAGATGATAACGAGTTCTCAAGCACCGCCCAACCTAGCAAATATTGGTCAGAGTACCATTTTTCCAAGATTGATCGTTTTATAGTCTCTTTGGAAAATTCTGTATTGTGACGGTATAAAAAATAAACTCATTTTTCACAATCAGTGACATATATTCAAAAAATATATACAACCCGAGGGTAGATACTCATCCACAGCAAACTTGGGCTATAAAGGTTCAAATTAAATGAGCAAAACAGGCTCAAAACGTGTATAAGGTATGTCAAAAAATTGCTAGATGGCCTCAAGGTTAAATGAATGAAGTGGCAAAAATCAAATTCTGCTCAAAGGAATCGTCTATTAGCCATATAACCGCTGTTGACTGGAAGAACTTTCTTCGCGGAGTTTCCGCCTGGCAGCTTTTGCATACTCCAACAGTTATCGGCGGTCCAGGTCTACAAATCGAGGTCGATGAAACGCTGATATCTCGCCGTAAAAAACACGCAGGGTGGGTCCTTCCACAGCAGTGGATTTTCGGAGAGATCGTGCGGGATACTAGAGGTATTCATGTATGCAGTGCCATATCGAACTGCGGCCACTTGGATGGACACAATCCAGGCTTGCATCACTCCCGGATCAATCATCATCTCCGATATGTGGGCATCATACCAAGGAATTGAGACGATGATTGAAGTATACTAATGAAACGGTTAATCATACCGAAAACTTTGTGGATCCAACGACTAGAGTTCACACACGTCTACAAGCTGCAGAGTAAACGCCGATGCGGCGCACACCGATCTTTAGTGGACAGCTACTTGTGTGAGTTCGTCTGGAGGCAAAGGTACTGAAAAAGCGAACCTTTTCACGCAATCTCACGCTCTTCAATAAAAATCAAAAGTACAAGTTTCATATCCTCTTTTTTCTAATCTTTTTTGGGTGGCGGGGATTAATTTCTTGGCGGGGCTAATCTGGAAAAGATCCCAGGTGTCTGGCCCGAGAGTTCTTGCCTGCTGCCCTATCTTAGACGCTCACTTAAACACGTCAGAGGACTGTGGGAGGTCGTGAGTGACGGGAACTGGTAGACACACACGAGGAGTCGCAGGGAAGTCAGCTCCGAGTGGTGAGATTCCATGAACTAATAGGGTGTCACTCCCACTTGTGACAGGATTACACATTAAGGAGATCAAGCAAAATCAAGTGATACAAAAACAATCATATATGACCAAACTGTTGTATGCTGAGTTTGGAGATCACTCAGATCCAATCGATCAATGTAATAGGGACCTCTCTCCCGGGGGGCAGTGCGTGTGAACCCTTGCAAGGTGGAGCCATGGAAACTCCCAGAACAATGAGATAGCCCATGGGTTCCAAGCATGGCTGAGCTCAAAGGTGCATACCTAAATAGTTAAGACGGCCTTGTAAAGAAGCAATACAAAGCACGTGACCAGAGTTCCTGGAACGCAGATCAATGGAATGAACAGGCGGATCAAGTTTTTACCATGAGACTTTGAAAATCTACTTTCAGTGGAAGGGCGGGGCCACAGGCTGTGGCTAATCTAGCCAATCTGAACAAGACGAAAGTGGATGCTGACTAGAAATTCTGACAAATCAGCTTGGAACTGAAGAAACGCTAAAAATAATAATAATGGCTTTAGATGAAGCTATTTCCATTTTTTAATGATTATTTGACAGGAAATTTCCTCCACAATGTATATTTTATATTTGTTTTTGCCGTTTTTTGTGAATACCATAATTTTACTAACAATGAAAAGTCAATTTAATGAAACTTTATGAGCTTTAGGTGAAAACTCATCAGCTATTTTTGTGCAAACAAGAAAATCTGCAACTCATGTTCACTCGACCATTTGGCACACAAATTTTTCACTGATTTCAAAATTTCTTTCGGAATTTGCCACTTTCGTTGGACACTACCCATTATTTGGTTTCTACGCTAAATGCGTTTAACACTTGGGAGTTCCGCAGCGTATAATTAGTCAGTAGGTCTTGCGACGCCAAGGGACACCAGGCATTTCACTGAGCACTGAGCATTTCACAAATGGGCCAGGAAGGAAATGTGTGATCAGAGGATCGTTCATCGAACACTATCCAGATGAAGTTGCCACA
>NW_008751752.1:1028742-1030977 GCF_000715545.1 Opisthorchis viverrini | reverse complement strand
CACCAAACCTATCGTGGATAAAATTAACAGTTTTGTGTCTAGTCTCGGTAACTGAAAGTACTCGTGTAATTTTTGGATTTTTTCCACATAAACCCCGCCAAAAAATTAACCACCGCTGCCCAAAAAAGATTAGAAAAAAAGGATATGAAATTTATACTTTTAGTTTTTGTTGAAGAGGGTGAAATTGGGACATGTCATTAATAATTTGCATGAAAAGGTCCGTTTTTCGGTACCTTTGCCTCCAAACGAACACACACAAGTAACTGTATACTAAAGATCGGTGTGTGCCGCCCTGGCGTTTATTCTGCCTCTTGTAGACGTGCCAAAGAGTTTCGATATTTAGTGTGTGAGCTCCAGACGTTGGATCCACAAAGTTTTCAGCATGACTAACCGTTGGAGTCTGCAAAAGCTGCCAGGCGCAAACTTCGCGAAGAAAGTTCTTCAGTCAACGGCCGACCGTGTGGCTAACAGATACTATCTCTGAGCAGAATTTGATTTTTGCCAAAGTTTTGGGACCAGCAANAGGTCCGAACGGAGAAAATTGGTGCACAAAATGAGTCTAGATGCGGATAAGGAATTGTTTTCATCAAAGATAGGTCAAGGTTGCGTGCGCACATTAGATTGGAGCTGGCAAAAAGAAGCGGCGCTTAACTTTTTGCACATGCACTTTTTGCATTAGTGGCGGGGTTCATCTGAGAAAGATCCGACATCTGTCTGGCGCATTCCGACAAAAAATGTATCTACCTTGACCAGTTGAAACGAACCATCGGAGTTGCGCGCTGCACGAAAGACCTCATTTGTCGACAGCTTAAGCTCCTCGCACGCTTGGGTTACCAGAGTGGTGGGGCCTAACTTTTCGCACATGCATTTTTGTGGGGCTTATCTGGAAAAGATCCGACATCTGTCACGTTCCGACGAAAAATGGATCTACCTTGATTCAGAGTGATGCATGCAGTTGGAACACACCATCGGCGTTGTGCGTTGCATGAAATTGGCCTCAGTTGTCAACAGCTTGATTTCCTTCCATGCTTTGGTTACTAAAATGGGCTAAACTTGTGGAAGTACGAAAATCCCTCACCACGAAGCTGCCTACCAGAAAACACTAACTAAACAGTTACAACCTTCCATCACGTAATTGTAAACCAATGCTTCCACGCAGTTCCACAGATTCCGTCATAAACCCCACCTTCCATTAGACGCGAAGCGGAGTTACAAGAAATCCACATACTACTCGCGTGCCCTATCAGTAGTGTCTACCGTAGCTGTACCATGAGCCTTAGCGTAGCAAACATTCAGAGAAAGAAGAATAAACGCCTTGGAAAGCGAGCGGAGTTACAAGAAATCCACATACTACTCGCGTGCCTTATCAGTAGTGTCTCCCGTAGCTGTACCATGGGCCTTAGCGTAGTAAACATTCAGAGGAAGAATAATAAACGCCTTGGGCTCACCGGTGCTAATCAGAGAAGCACGAACTGGGACGATTTTCCAGGGGACAGCTGTGACTGCATTGATTCGTAGCGACATTTTAACTCTTCTATTGGTACTGGATAAAACATGCCTCTGGTGTCGTCTTCTAAACTGACCTTGACGAACTTTATTGCATGTTCACCGGACTGATTGATCTTATTCCCGTGATGTGACCACCTCAGAACCTAGCCTGTTTACGTGGTTTAGCTGCCACATAACCCAGCTTCTATGAAAGGACAGTCCTCACAATGCCTGCAGCTGTCCATAGCGTCGACCAGTCACCAGCGATTTCACGTTCCATGGTACACCTAGTTATTCGTTGTGTCATCGTAAGGAGCCCCTTGTTTGTGTGCAATTTAGCGGTCATTAATCAGAGTCGGAAATGTGCATCGAACGTCACCAATACGAATAAATCTTGGTCCTGAATATCATGTCTCACCGTAGATTAACGGAGAAAAACCGTTCCGCTGCAGCACCCTTTCGGTGCCTAGCTATCAAGCCACCCGAAGGAGGAACGAGGGCTGGGATACTGCCAGGTTGCCCAAGCCTAGACAAGGGAAGTCGAGAGGTAGAGGTCGGGTTCGAACCACGGACCTTCCGGTCAGTAAATTCGCGAGAGACAACAAATGTGATGCTTGTAGGGGGTTTGAGGCCTTTTTACTTTCAGTCCACCGATACTTTGACGGGACCGGAAACACAAGGTGATAATGTTTGAGTTGGTGGAATATGGAGTTTATTCTCAATTCAGGAGTGAGAAACTACATGCAT
>NW_008751752.1:987303-1028656 GCF_000715545.1 Opisthorchis viverrini | reverse complement strand
ACATACATACTTACATACATACATACATACATACATACATACAAAATAAAAGAATATACGGAAAAACATATCGTTCAATGACCTTCATAAAACTATGCACTCAACAGACTATCTGTTTAGTCCTTGTCGATGCCCGACGCGATTGAAGTTTGGCCGGTTGTTAGTACTTGGAAATTACTAGAAAATTTGGATTTCCGGAGAAGAAACTGCGATTAGTTTTTGTTGTATGTTTTAGACTTGTAATCTCAAGCCCGCATCTTAAACACGGCCACTAAACAGTTCCGCAGTTCCTCCTAGTCTGAACAAACTTCGATCGAAAGTGGAAACTTCTCCAAACCTCTCTGACACTGAGGTTTCTTGTTATTGAGGGAGAACCAGCTCCGAACGTAGCGGGACTACATAACAGCCAATAGAATAACCGTTTTTCGTTGGGACAGATTTCATTGGTTGATCTCCACTCGCCCTTGACGGGTGAGTTGTATTCTTAGTATCACTTTTTTGACCCGCTTGAACGCCACAGTGATCAATGGAGCAGCTGGCTCAAACGTCCATTGACTTTTTCTGGTTTGGCCGAGCGCGCCAGGCGATCAAGTGGCTATCCAGACAGAGGTTCATGGTAATAAGAAGGCATTGAGGAGACTGTAGTCTACAACACGTGGATGAAAGACATGTCCGAGGGCCATCTTAATGTGTACAAGCATCTTAGAGCAAAACTCGTCGGTCCTGGAAAAACGTGTTTTGGGGCATCTCAACAAACGCTTAATCTGCACCCAGTTTTTGCACTTTGTGCTGATCGTTTTGTCGCCGCACGTTTTAGATAGTGGTGGTCATAGAAAGCTTCATTGTTCACTCACCCTCTAATCAAACGCACTCTCTCTCTCGCCCACATCTCCCACAGGATGTGCATTCGTGACCTTCTGCGACAAGGAGTCCGCCGCCAGGTGTCAAGATGCATTGCATGGAAAGCAAACACTTCCAGGAGTAAGTCATTAATATCGGTGCGATAGCATTTCGAATAATAAATCACAAAAGACAGCAAGTGAAACAGTGGTGAAGCAAACGAATGAGCCACTCTTACCCCTCGAGTTTTTTTCCAGCTGCATCTTGACCTGTATTTATACGAAGAATCAAGTAGGAGGTCAAAATGCATTGTAGTTGATTTTTGGTAATGTATCAAGGTTACAATTACTTCAGAACCGGCTTAAAGATTTTACGTAATATTCTTACTGCACCCTCCAAAATAGGGTTGCCGTTTATCGATCGTCTTTTTTGATAGTATCCGATACTGCTTTCTATTTTTTTTCTCGTGAGCTGCATTTTATTAATAGATTTTGAAAAAAGTCTTATCGCCATATGGTAATTCCTTACCCACCGCACGCACCATTATGTCTATCGATTTTCATGCGACAGATCAGGAAAGTATCACCAAAGTTCGGGTTTGTAATGATTGTCAAGGGGGATGACTACCACCCCGCTCCTTCTGCTTTTTTTTCAACGCTGGAATTCAAGCATCCCTCGAGGGGTAACCCGTTTCTTTCGTTTTTATCATAATTCATTTACTCGGAGACCTTCAAGACTAATATCCAACATTCCTGATGTAGTTTTTTGAGTATGTGGATGACGGAAAGGCGTTATTGGAATAAAAGCGTTCTCTGTCCGATTATTCTTTCGCCTCAAATTTCTAATGTCCCGAAATATCGCTGGTTGAAAGATGATATCATTAGCCAACCAATCGTAATTGAATTAGTAAAAAATGCGAGAGTACATTTTAGTCTTGTCGAATTTTCCCCTCAGAATACTAGGTGCTTGTATATTAGCTCATCATTAGGTTCTTTTTTTGAGAACATTGTCAACCGGGGCGAGGAATAGGTTTATTCAGTGGATTAGTCGTCAGTTTTCATCCCAATGGTTACCTTGCTCAGATATCAAATTTCTATTGACTGGCTGCCTGAGTGGTGCCTTCATAGACGAAAGTTCCAGTCATCTTGTCGAAGTACGCTTCCTTGCGACCTACTGATGAACTCATGGTGAAAGGAAGAAGGCCTTCACTGTGAATTTAATTATTAGAAAACATCAACTGGACAATTACAGACTATTGGACAGGGAAGCAAAACTCTCATATGCATCTTGTTTACAAAAACTGAGCATCCACCTTCTCTTGAACGCGTCTTCCTGAACTTTCCTGGGTATTCATTGACTGTTTCCCAAATCCAAGCAAATGCGACTCCACAAGTCCCGTAATAGATCTCACTTTTCACGAGACGCAAAGCGGAGTTACGAGAAAACATACTACTCGCATGCCCGCAATCAGTAGTATCACCGTTACAATGGTAGTATGAGGAGATTTGGTAATTCTCAACAGAGATTTCGTCCTGTTATGTGAATCATCCGCAGTTCAAGGGAATCCAAACCCTTTTTCACTTCGGTGAGGTTTGTGATTGCTGGAACTAGGTTCACGTTTTTCACGGGTGCCTGAAAATGCATGAATGTTCTGAGCACATTTCAAGCTGCACTTGTGGAATCCCTCAAATAGCAGCCGGTGGAAACACACGTTGGACAGTAAGCACTCTGGAAGGGTGACTTGAGCCAGTGTAATATCACTGAAATACTCCCTCGGTAGGGCTCAGAAAACGCGACTGAGCCAAGCAGCTCCCAGTCGAGTTCTCATACTGAAGAGGGTAAAACTCAGCCGGCCATCATATAAATAGTGTTCTAGTCAAAAAGAGTGGAATTAAATGTCACGTGACTCACAGACCCACCAATGAATGTGAAATGGAGGACCGGATTGTGTGCGCTCGGCAATCAAGATTACCAGGAAAGACCGGCTGGTCTTGCGGTATTTCAGCAGGGTCGAAGTGGTTAGGTTGTGATAAACTATAAACCAGATTCAAAATAGGAGTCAAGTCAACATTAGAGAGCAAGGACTAGACGATTACGTCTGCGCCGTACCAACCAAGGATCACGTCATTTCTTGGCCGCCTCAGCCTAGTGTGGAAGTGAGGTGCCATTCCCATGTTTGACTACACAAACAACGCGTGCCCAAAGCGCAACTTGTAGTGGGCCGTTATTAGATGGTCTAGAAACCATCATAAAGAATGCTAGGCAGCACGCACCGACTGGTGACGCTTCCACATGTGTAGACAAGGTGAGATAGACAGAATTTGAATGCTACACTAATCAAGTGGAAATGACATTCTTGTCATATGCGCCGAGTCGGCTACGGCTTAGATGGGTTACACTGCAGTAATGGATTCGATTTGTGATATCACCACCTCTGGCTGGTGGCTGATACAAAGAGGACGATGCAAAGCACGTCTCTCTGACAGATTCGCGATTGGCCCACCAACGAGCCAATCGGATGTAAGTCACAGGAACTACAACGCTGCACAAATCAGAAACGGACCAATCAACTTACTTGAAAGCCATTCTTAAATTAGCTTGACAAAAAGGTCAACAGCCAGTGATGATACTTGAGCGACCAATAGTTCAACATATTGTCCGCCCAGGCAAGGTTTCGTTGACTGACTCATACCACATTAGGTTTTCACATTCGTTCGAGCACCTTGTCCGATGTGACAAGTCACTTACCTGCTGAAACGCCACAATACAATAGCGAATATGTTTGCATTTTAAGTGGAGTACTGTGAGTTTCGACAAACTTTCCGTCAATGATTTTTGCCCTTAGTACACTTGTCTTGGGTGTACTTTTTATTTCTGTCCGTGTGTACAGTTTTCTCAGTGGACCTTGTTTGATGCATGGCCTGATATTGACCTAAAACATGCATAAATTGGTGAAGCATAGGCTGAAAAGTGCGCTCTTCTTTTCGTTGCATTTATCCCTTAAAATTTACCAGTAATTACTCAGTTCTCTTAGCTCCAGTAAGTTCAACTAGCCACGAGCGAGATGGAGACCAGCTCTACCAAAGTCGGCAGAATGACATGCCTAATGGAGTTGACATTTGACGAGATCCCATGGGAATGAGTTCGTCGGTGCAAGACTGGAAAATGGGAGACTCGACTGGACACGAACCGCCACATGCCGCCGTTTCTGACTGTGAGACCAACTTACTACTCGAGAGAAATGCTGACTTGAAATGAGTTTGTTTCACTTTACACTGGTCATTCTATTTCTTTCAACTGGAAAAATCCCAGTTAAGGTTGCCGAAAACTTGAGGTTTTTAGTTGTCCTCTACGAGGAATTACATGTTCTTAAGCTTGAGTAGGGAATTTAACAATCATAATGACCGTGTTTTCATTCTCGGACACCTGAAACATCACACTTCAGGTACTAGGAGTCTACTTGCGGCAGCTAAAACCACAGTACGACGAGTACGTGGTTATTACAGCTGACAATGATGATGACGATGATGATGATGATGATGACTAGGAGTCTACTACTTAATGAGGGGGCAAGATGTGGGCCATAGTTGGTCAACCCTATGAATTTCCGTATTTTCTCAATGGCAAAACTACTGAGCATCTTATCTCATTTGAAATCCTGATCAGATTCCACCTACTATGGGATAAAAAGCTGGTTTACCACATTGGGTCTGAATCTCAAAATGGTAAAACTCACAGGGAATCTATCGTTTTTCTTATCACAAGTCATGGCTGTTGCTTCGAAGCAAAGTTCCGAAATCTGTGAAACTTTTGTGCCTTGTAACTAGATATCCCAAGTGGACTCTTCGGGATATCCATGAACCGAAAAATCTAAGTGAGCACTGTCAAAATGGAAAATATCGAAAACCTTTCATGTTTGTTCTGGTTTTGTTCCGCTATCGATTTACAAAGTTCCAATTCAAAGAGCCCAACGGAGCGTTTAGTAGCCTCTCCAGGAAAAGAATCCTGCGCGGCACTTAACAACGCAATGATCCACTTAGGATGTGATAAAAATCTACCTAGAAATGGAGGGTCTCCACAGTGATTCTACAGAGCATTTATTGAGTTGCAGGTAGCAGCCCTATGCACCTTATCTTCAGTGTGGCATCAATATATTCCGCTTGTTCCGCAAGAAAACGTACAGACCACTGAACTCGACCCTTGTTTTTATCAGAGCTTATCAGCAGCACAAATCTTTGGTCCTTCCAGAAGGCCGACAGTAGAGTACTTAATAGTGACATGGTAGCATCGCACGTCAGTTATCCTGGGTTCGGATCCTATAGATAGAGCTACACTGGGCTACAATAAGAATAACACCCGAGTTCAATGAATTCGTCGCGTTGGTATGGACTGATCGGAATATTCTCGTCAGACTAGGAAGCGCATGTGAATATAACCGTCATTGACCGAAATTACAGACTGCACATGATAGGTTTGGGATCATCGATTAACTCGTGGAATATGGCGTCGGAGTAGTGGTACACGGAAGAATGAATGTATGCCATGAAGGAAACTACCCACAAGGTTGCCCACAACCGGTTTCGCCCTTGTTGGTGCTTATCAGGTAGGCACAGTCTCCGAGTATCCGTCAACCTTATGTTCTACTTGAACCCAACTTGAACTGTTTTCTAGAAATACACTCATTTGCAAGTCAATTTGGTTTTTCACGAAAGACTCAACTGTGCAGCACATTCAGTTGTAGAATTTCATAAACGTGAGATTCGGTTGAGTATCCCGTGAAAACTAAATTGATTGGTAAATGAGTGTATTTCTCGAAGTTTTGCCTCATCTGTTTCATTGCGATGTATTTTCGAGCTTACCAGTCATTGGGCGTAACGCCGTACACTACTGACGAGGCATGCAAGTAGTCTATGTTCTGATGTCCAGGCTCCACCCCAGCATGTGATGGAAGGTGAAGGCTGTTACGAAAATCGTGGAACCGCTTTGTTGTGTTCGTCTACTATGTGGTCCATGAAAGTTCAGAAAAGTACAAAAGGACGGTTGACATTATCCAATTTTCAAAAACTGTGCAAAAGAGATGTTTGCTTTTGTTCCTAATGGCTTTTAACTGCTCGGTTCGTGTTTTATGATGAACAAATTTGAAGAGGATGGCTTACTTCCTTTCACCGGTAATAGTAATGACTTATCAGGCCTGTCATTTCCACATCTGTTCTGAATGGCCTTTGGAGCAGTGCAGTGTACTTGCTGGCTATGTCCGAAAGCCGTCACTTAGCCCCCCGAAACATGCAGGTTCTCGGTCTCTTCTTAAATTGACAGTTTTTTTCTGAAGATAAACAATTGCGACGCTTCCACTTGTTGGTAGAACATTCACCCGATTGGGATTTCTGTCCGAGAAACCTGTCATGTTTGGTGTACTTGAATCTATATTTTAACAAAAAAGGTGTGTAATCTTCAATGAGACGAATTATTCACATATTGCCAATCCTATAAAAATCTCACAAGGAATTCCCACGAATGCCTCGTTTCATCTGAAAGTCTCCCATGAAAATACTTGCTGGTTTATTTTTCTGTTTTCCACCAAATTAATGGAGTGTTGAATAGTATTCAGGTTCAAGCGGGCCCCGTTGCTTGCATTCGGCGTAGCTAGAAATAGAATCAAGATCGCCAACAAGTAAAAAACATCCTAATTTGGACACAGTCATCGCGTTGGCTGGTAAGCTCCAGCACTTTGTCACAAGCATGTAAACCAAACAAAGCCCGATATGTATGTAACGCTCTGGTAAAGCGCATTCGTCCCGTCGGTCTGTTTCGACGCATTAAAAACACACACCGATTGGAAGTCAGTTCTCGCCTATGAACTGATCTTATTGGATGTGAGTGGGGAGAAATGTCATCCGCGTGACTATACCGACGCAACACAATTGTCTTGTTACCGAACTCTGTAATGTAGTTTTCCTTGCGATGTAGAATCTGCCGTAGAAGTTTGATGAGCAGGCTGCAAGCAATACTTTGTTGAGTGTGAGATGTAGAGCACACGAACAAGGCCTCGTCACTGATGCAAATCTCTAAAGTGCAGGCTGCATAGCTCATAACATCCGACCGTGTAACCTTTGTTCGCCGGCCCCCTTAATATAATCACAGATTAGATGTAATAACCAGGCAGCGAAATCACCTTGGGATTGATTTTGCGAAGGTAATGATTGACTTTCTTGACTGGGACGGTAGACAGTAACCACTAAGACAGTTTGTGTGTATTCAGCCAGAAATTCAACTATCAGTCTTTTAGACACTTTTCGCGCCGTTTCTATCTTACTTGTGGTTAGTAAGTCGTCCAGCTGTAGCACCCTTTCGGTGCCTAGCTGCCATGCCACATGAAGGAGGCACGAGGGCTTGAATACTGCCAGGGCGCCCAAGCCTAGACAGGGGAAGTAGAGGCAGAGGTCGGGTTCGAACCACTGACCTTCCGGTCAGTAAATTCGCGCTCTAACCACTTGGATAGTAAGAGAGGCATCCTGACCAATCAGCTACCCATGCTTATCTGTGTGGGTGTTTAGTCAACATTCGACCAACCAGTATTCAAAAACTGATCGATCATAACCCCTTTCCGGTGTTGATGGATCAACCATATCCCATGCGACTACTTCGCCGGCAAACACTTGCCCTTTGGGACCCTCCCAATGCTATGAAGCACGAACAAGCAATTGAACACGAAAATAAAACTCGAGAAACTCGATGGTTTCAAGCATACCCACCGAGCCCTCCTGGATGTTGTCTGAATATTTGATACAACTGAACCAACACATCAGAACAGATCAATAATCGGTAACTTATCCGTCGAATAGATTTGGGTGGGCTTTTCAAACTCCTTTGAACAGATGGTACCCCAAGGTTTGCCAGTAATATACGTCGTTACAGACTTTTAAACCAGGAGAATGGGTGGTACACTGGGCATAGTGACCTCATCTGAGTTCTTGAGTTCAAAACTGCTGCACCGGATCTGCCATGTACTGGTCACTGCTCTGTTTCGTTCGAGGCCTCCATTGTGTGCGAGTGTAGCGCAAGGGAAACGAATTTGAGGGCATTTTTCTAGGCTTATTTCTTTGTGGTAGAACAAGTGCCGGGTTTATGAGCACTCTGTCTGCGTACATTCAGTGAACTGCTGAGTTAAGCAGAACAAAACCTGGGGCGTGAGGTTTTGGCGGAACCCAAAGGTCATTTTTATGATATCCAACATAAATAAACGGAAAGAACATCATGAAAGGGGCAGTTGAGCCGGTAAGGAGCTTCAGCTTCAGCCGGTTCACCTTGAAGTCACTGATCCAGTCTATGAAGCAAAATGTCTGCAAAACTGCTCGGGTTTAGGTCGTGTTTAATGAAGAGCTGCTTTAAACACGATCCGGAGCAAAGGATACCTCCTTGACCTTGTGAAAACAAAATTTAGACGACTTAACCGTGTTTTCTAACCGCCCAGAACTTATTGGAACTTGAAAGCTTCAGCAATGACTTTACCTTTCTATGCAGGAACGGCTGAGGATTGACTCAGCTCCTCGTGGTTGACTTCCAAGAGGTACACACACTTTGGAAACTCTAGCCATCACAAGTGTGCAAAATCCTACCAACTCCCATAAAGACAGTTATATGTTTTTTTTCGATTCGTGGACCAAGGAATTCTTCTCGTGAATGTTACAAGTATTCGCCACGGAAGATGTCTGCCAGAATAAGATTTCACCCATTTTTTATTGATTACAATGTTTGGTTGACAAATCCGTGAGAACATGTGAAAAGCCTTCCTAAAGTTAGATTAAAAGCTTTGAACTCCAGGTGAACTTAACGCAGACTTTAGCAAATATACATTCATTTGCAAACTAATTTGGTTTTTCGGGAGACCCACCTGGAACCTCTTTCCAGGCAACTGGAAACACCAGAGCCGAGAGATTTAGCTGGGTCTCCCGAAAAACCAAATTGGTTTGCGAATGAGTGTATATTCGCTAATTTCGTGCAATTTGGTTTCAAGTAGAACATAAGGTTGACGGAAACCCAGGGACTGCGCCTACCTGATGAGCCCCAAGAAGGGCGAAACCGGTCGTGCGCTGTCAAGGAGTTTTCAGCGGCAACCTGAAGACAACAGAGACAGCATTTTCTCCCGGTGGTGTTGACAGCCTGTCTTGTCTCTTCAAATGAATCACAAACTATATTTTTACCCGGATTCACATTTTACAAGCCTCGAAATTCTTTCAAAGCGTTATTTTTTCCTGTCCAATTCATATTCCCTGATTGGCACTTCTTGGCAACGGACGTAGTGATCCCGCATAAACTCTCGGCCTCAAAAGTCCGCTTTCTACTCTACGCCTAATCTCTGCGTGAATGAGCAGAGTGGACGAACAGCAAACAATACCGTGCATTAGGCGATGATTTGTGTGCAATCAATTAGCGCTGCTAATCAGATGGACGGATGCTAAGAAGATGCTCACATGAACAGGCGCGGGGTGAAAAATTATCTCTTGTCTTTTTACGCATTCGAGTGTCATAGCATGCGCAATGGTCAATTTGCAAACGGATTTTTGCACAAAGCCAAATCTGGGCTGCGTGATGGGCAGAAAGAAAGCTTTCTCGCCGTTCCACATCAGACACCTGCAGTCGACCATGAGTAACCCATTAACCACACGTTGACGGTTCGGCAGAGGTGTGGTCAACATATAACCGATGGAAGCCTTTTAAAAAAGAACGCTCGAATTTCGGGACATCCCCGGATTTCCGTGAATTCGTCCAAATCAATTGAATTAATAAGAACCCACCGTTGAACCCAACAGAGAACAGTACAACGAAGCCGAATAACTCTTCCCAAGAAGCATTGGGATGTTACTCGTTTTCCTCTTCCAACTTGTAGGCAAACAAGTCCGGGAACCCAAAGCCATGGTACAACAAATAACGAAGACGGATTCCTAGTTGAATATCAATCACACTTGGAACTGATTCGGATCGTCTCATGCCAGTCCTGTAGGGCACTGTTATTAGGGTTTGTCACAGTACCGTGCAATTGCGTCTGCATGGTTCTAGGCCAGAACTAAACACTAATATGTTTTCATTGAATATGTTCTCAAACAATGGGAANCGTACAAAATGGCACGTAGACAAACAGCTACTAAACCGCAAGGCGCGAAATGAGCCTAACAGTGAACTTATTTGATTTTAACAATGTTGTGGACCACAGTTTTTCTAATGACTTCTTAATACCGTGAACTCGAGTCTGTTAACTGCTTTGCTAGCCTGGTGCGTTTATCCAAACCAGACAACCAATGAACGTGCGTGTCAGCTGATCTATTGTTCGACACGCGTGCAAGCGTGTCATGTGCAGCCGAAAGCGGGCTGCTTAGAAAGCTCACGTGGAAAGTTCTAGGCGGGTCAAACAGCGATACTAAAAATAGGACTCATCTGTCAAGGGCAAGTGAAGGACAACCAAGTAAATCATTCTCAACCAAAATGGTTATTCCATTGGCAGTCTTGTTAGGTTCGGAGCTGGTTCTCCTAAGTAATCAAAAGACGAAGTCCCCGTCGAAAATTCTCATATATGTTCATACTGTCAACACAAAGCAGTCTACTGTTTCAACGGAAATAGCCTCCAATATTTGCTGATACTATCAGGTTAGTGACGGGAGCACAGTTGCGTGAAAATAATCTGTCAATTTCCCCATGATGCCAGAAGGTCGTCTGGATTGAAGTTATGAACACGGCATTAAAAAGAATGCGCAACGTATGAATATTTCGGAAAGATCAGCAATTTTTCGAAATGCACTTGTTTTCACTCTAATTTAGTTTCACACGGAAGACTAGGCTTGGTACAGTATGTGAGATACTGCGGTATAATTTATTGAATTATTCGCAAGGTTACTGGAAATTCGCCCTTCAACCTCAGGCTCACAAGATAGGCGCAGTCCCCGAGTTTTCAATGGTCTCCCTTTCTACTAGAACCTTGTGAGTAGTACCCTTCAGGAAAGCCAACAAGTTCATTTCTTAAATCACAGTAAGTTGGCTTAGAATGAAAGCACCGATGGTCATTAGCTATTTGGACATATATCTACAAAACAGACTCCTGAGGAGAGACCTTACACATCGAAGGACATTTTATTTGCTCTAGGCTTGCATTTTGGGGTTTCTTACCGCATTGAAATAGAAACCTTTAAGGTGGTTATGAAGCGATGTAACTTGTTCATACATATCTGAGAAAGCCCCATAAATTTTCAGAGGTATTGCGTCAGTTGCATGACCTTCATAACTACTGACTTTGCCAAACTCATCACATAGGCCTATTGTTCTCAGACCTTCAAAGCAACCGGACAAATCTAGAGATGCAGTGGATAGTTCTAGTTATCAATGCTCTCAAGGACAGCAATCTTTCGTCGCGACCTCAAGTAACAAATCGGTTCCCGATTCTTTCAACCGGTGGATCCAGTGTTATGAGTGGTATTTGGCCGTATCCTGAAGGTCACATGCGGCATGAATATGACTCAGTGACCCGAAAAAGCACTTTTGCGGCGCCAAGTGATTGGTCCAGTTTTTTCAAATGTCTGTCAAATGTGCGTGGAATGATGAACATGCATTTCAAGAGCATGTACTCAAACCAGATGTATCTCCCTAAGTGTGATTTTGACGGACAGCTTGGAAACAAACGTACATTTTTTTAAATCTCGCATGCTAGTTATGTCCGGTACACACATGCGGATGCCGCATAGTAATGGTCTCCAGAAAGATCGATAAAGGGTGACTAGGGCGCGTTTCATGAACCGCCTCTCAGCATGTGTGTGTGTGTGTGTAGCTTCATCACTCAAGCAAGCCAATTCATGTTACTGATGAATTAGCACATGAAAAGTATAAATAACGAGTGATAGTCACAAAGGAAACTACTCACCAGGCTGCTGAAAACTCGTCGACAGTTCACAAAGGGTTTCGCTCTTCTTACGGTTCATCAGGTAGGCGCAGCCCCTGGGTTTGCGTCAGCCTTATGTTCTACTTGAACCTAAATTGGACTGATTTAGCCAGATGCGATACATTCGTGATCATCAAAAGAAGCGAACTGTAAAGAGTAATCCAACTGCTAAACAATGCCTTTGACGACATCAACTTCACAACGGAAAACTGGCGTTCCTGGGCGTCCTTGTCACTAGATTTCCGAACGGAGAACACTCAGGAAGCCAAATACGATCGATGCAACAGGACAAAACGCAAGCAAACGAGTCACACTCCCGTACGTCAAGAACACCGCTGAAATGACGGCAAGGCTCTTACGACAGCACAATATATTGGTCGCTTACAAGCCTGCGAGCACTCTAAGGAGGACACTATCAAGACCAAAAGGGAAATTAGATCCAATGGCGAAGAACAATGTCATATACAGGATCCAATGCAAGGACTGCGACAAACGGTATGTAGGACAAACAGGAAGGATGCTCTCAGCCAGAATACATGAACAGAAGCTCGCCACCAAGAGGGACGATCAGTTCTCCCTCATCTCTGCACACAAAGATCAGGAAGGACACGGGTTCGACTGGAGCGGGGTCTGCATATTGGCTCAAGCAAGAACAAAAAACGAACGCGAATTTATGGAAGCATGGTACTCCACCGAAGAGGCGATCAACAAACATATCGAAATTGATCCCATTTACCAGCCACTAAGAGCGAGAAAACTCCAGAACCACCGAGCTTAAAGCTGAAAAATTAACCAGACGAGGAAATCATAAGAGAAGGAGGAAAACATCATTCAAACGGGCACATCAATTGGATTGGAGGAAGCGCCCAATCAAAGCACCAAATCAACCGACGGACGAAGGGACGCTGACGGCTACGGTGGAGGAAATAGGGCGGCACAAGCAACTAATCAAACTCCAGAACGTCAGACCACAACGCAATACAAACCGGGGCGGGAGAGAACGAACTACTAAAAATAGAAGGCGTGAGGATAACCAATCGACACAAAGGAACGCAGATCACAACGCAACAAAGACCACAAGCGGACCAATAGATTCACCAAACTTGTTACATTTTAAGTAGCCAATCACGTCAGAAGATAACAGATAGCTTTCGAATGCACGCAGGCAAGAAAGAAGTACCCACTCGACTGCGCACTGATGATGTCTCCTCGTATGGTGACGAAAAGTTTGAAAGCCAATTACCAAGCTCGGCGAACAGATCAACAGCCACCTGATCAACAACCAGCAGATGCGCTCATTTTCATATCAATTTGGTTTTCACGATACACCCAACTGCAATATGTCGAATATCGTACCAGCTGAAACATGAGGCGACCTGTGTGCAGCACAGTCAGCTGGAGGACATAATAAACGACAGGTTCACTTGAGTCTCCCGTGAAAACCAAATTGATTTGCAAATAAGTGTATTTCTCGAAGTGGTAATCAATTGGACTGATTCAGGCTGGTCCTCGATTAGCTGCGTGCGAACCGAGCTCAAGAAAGGGGGTAACCTGGACATTTGCCGAAAACTTGGTACAGAGATGGTTTAAGACCATTATTGTACATTGATGAGTAGCTCGCAGTCGACTTCCCTTCAGTGAATTACACTCACGGTGTCCCATGCGCTCTTCCCGACGGAAGGTGCTTTGTTGTGAGGGGCGACGAATAACAAAAATTTAACGCTTCCTGTATTCGGGTGATCCTTGATTCTCTGTTCGAATTCCCTCTAGCGTGGTATCCCAGTCACTACGGGTTAGTGTTTCTTCTGGTGAATGAAAACTACCAAAAACACGATGAGTCTGCAGAGGTTACATTAATATAACATATATAACATCTCCCCCCGGGAAATGCTTACTAGAGTCAGTCACAATAACATGGCTGATAAGCAGGAGACCTGTTCAAGCCACTCTACGACTGCACAAAAGAGGTTCGTCTTGTGATAATGCATGAATTGTCGAGACCTCGGCTGAAAGCAGATACATTCAGACACTTCATTCATGCAGGATAGTGGACACGTCCCTTGGCCGTTGGAGTCCTACTATGCAACCTAGCCGTGTTAGAATGGTGCAGGGCAAATCTGCCACAATGTCAGATGCGAGAGTACAGCCCGCGTGACCATCGAGAAATACATCAGACAGTGTATTGCCAACACTGGTCTATTGCTTGTGATCATATACTTGGATACGTAGCAATTTGAAACCACGAAATTTGTTCGGCTAGTGCCACAGTGTAAGGACTATGGCATCAAAATCTGTTGCCGACTCATCGAGGTTTCCACACAAGTTGAGAACTCATGATAACCCCGGTTAGGTGTGACATTTTCGCAAATATCTGACAAGACGAAATCTGTACACTGAACAAAAACACGATAATTCTCGTGGTTGGATGCAACGATTTCGAGGTGCTTCCGTTCAAAACATGAACAGAGTCAGGAGGCTGGTGCCTCATGACCTGACGAACAGTGATTGTTTTGTCTGGCAAGGAATCAGGTCTTGTTGACCTGTGAGGCATACTTCCTGGTGGCAGACTGTCCTCATTGGTTAGCTCCAGGTCTACCACGCCTCAGTGTTTCATTTGTACCACGATAATTTCCAACTAATAGCCCTCCCTGGAGAGTACACTCCGAAGAGGGGGCAACCTCCTAGAGATTCATAAAGAAGGGTCGCCTGATATGTGTCCACAAAGGAAGGTCAACGATAGAACAAAAATTCAAGCACTCTTCTGTAAGAGTGTTTCTTATGGACCTAGAGATTCATAATGAAGGGTCACCTGATATGTGTCCACAAAGGAAAATCAACGATAGAACAAAAATTCAAGCACTACTCTGTAAGAGTGTTTTTATGAGGCAAATATTGGTGAGATTTATTCAGTTCAACTGAAAATTAAACTCTGGTGGAGAGTCGCCAACAGAGGTAGCAACGAAAGTCGTTTTCACCGATATCCTCAACGCCGGAAAAACTGAAAATGAGTAGCTAACTGTGAAGTATACTCATTTGCATACCATTTTCGTGCAGCGCATTCAGTTGTTTAAGGAAGTCATAAACACGAGATTTAGCTAGGTTCCAGATGAGTCTCCCTTCAAAACCGAATTGGTATACAAATGAGTGTATTTTGTTAATTCCGGGCAGAACGTAAGGTTGACAGAAACTCAGCAAAACTTGAGATTTATCACACTTTTTTCTGTTCTTACGTTAAATCAGTTGTCCGTGCGGGAGTAGCGCGGTATTTGCTTTTTATGTTTTATAAATATAGATCAGTTGGTGATAATAGTAATTAAGCCTGGCAACACATAGACTACTACTAGCAATAGTTGTGAGTAGCACAATCCAGATGAAAATTGGAACGATACGTTCGCCGTGAGCTGCTTATTGACCGCACCATTTCGTTCACCCAGGGTTGTGAAGTATGTTGAGCAACGTAGAGAGCGTGATCAACTGTTGACTTGAACTAACTCCTACTCTGAGCCGTGTCCGTTGTGAGGGGGTTCCACGCAAGAATAGGAGAAGTTCAAATACCTCCGATGTAAAGATACCTCCGATAAAAGATAACACTTGCCACCCACAAGGACAGTTTGCCTCTGACAAGAGCCTCATCGCTTTTTCACCAACACGCCATTTTTAGCCTGCCTTATACCTTGCATCTAATCCCGTTAGAGTTCGAAAGCTTTTCGAAGCTCTGGTAGACTAATACCTATTGATACCGGACTCGTTCGAGACGACTGTGACAAAGAACCTGGGTAATTTAGATCACAGCCAACGATTCTTCCTTGTCGTTTTTATTCATCAATCAAAATTTAATTGAACGAATCACGTTCAACCATCAACACAGATTTGTTGGCATGAAAATGCAAGTTTTCGTTCTAATCAGTGACACGTCAAAAACGATGCGGTAATTCGCCCCGAGGTTTTGTGAGGGTCAATTCTGCCAGAAGCTGGATTCAAGGGGAATTAGACCTGACGGTTCAGTGAAGCGGAGAGCGAGAAGGGCAGAGACGGTGGATGGGTGTTTGTTTGAATTTATTCACCAGTGTCTCCATCTAATTTCCTAGTCATTTTGGAGCGTGCTTGCAATCACCACGTACAAAGAATGTGACCGTGAGACTGAATTCCGGCAAACCCTCCCGAGAATAAAGGAGGTCACGAGTAAAATTAGTCTACAAAGAAAAATGGTGATTTTATTACCGCAACTCTGGTTGTGTAGTTGCTTCAGTTTCTGTATATTCCTTCAACATAACATGAAATAGGATATGATTCTTGGTCCCCATCTGCGACTTTCAGTGGTATTATCTAAAGACTCAGGTGAGTGTAGTCCACCAACTTCATATAACTTGGCCTCCGATCATAACTTGAGGTCAACTGAAGCTCAGAGGATACGTTCACCTGATGACCTTGAAGAAGCGATGAACTGGTAGTGCGCTGTCAACGAGTATTCAGTAAATTTATAGGTAGTAGAGTATATCAAGAAATATCGACGTCCATGCTTCAAATGTTTTTGTGGGGGAAAACACACCAGTGGTTTGCTCATTCCATGAGTTGACTTTCGAACACTTAAAGTGCAAACCGTTGGGGATCAGGGGTGGTTTTAAACAAACTGAAGGCGACACCCGGTCGAAATAGGGTGATTTTAGTTAATTTTAGTGTTTGGGTATTAAGACCAACCATTCTGAGGGTTTGGTTAGGGTGATACTGTAGAGAAATTGATTAATTTTAGTGTTTGGTTATTAAGACCAACCATTCTGGGGTTTGGATAAAACGAGTTCAAGTAGAACATATGGTTGACGGAAACTCGGGGCCTGCGCCCACCTGGTGAGCCCTAAGAAGGGCGAAACCGGTCGTGGGCTGTCGGAGAGTTTTCAGAAACCTTGTGAGTAGTTTCCTTTAGGTAAAAAGGATGTTTACTTCGCCCAACGAGGTATCAGGGGAAAAGATATACACGATGGGGCTGCCGAGGAAAGTGGGTTAATGAAAGTGATAAACCGGTGGACCGATAAAAAAGAATTTTTCGTTGGTGGCGTGAGGTGGATTGGGATTTTTTGCGGATATCTCTTTTTGTAAGTAGTGACAGCCTATGCTGGAAATCTTTGAAGCATCGTACTAGTGTTTCAACCTTGGGAATCATCAACAATGTGAATCTCACAAGAACCTGGGGAGTTCCGAAATCGCGACCTTCCGGCTAGCAGTTTGAACACTTGAACGTTCAGTCATGAGCGGCCGATCGTCGGTGTTACTAGGTCGAAATTAGAGTGCCACTCATCCTTTAATCATGGGGTACACATCGCGTGGTCACATGCTCTGACTGGCTCCTTGACCCAGGACGAAACAGTTGAACAGTGCCTCTTGGTATTCCAGAGAAGATGAGTTTCATTTACGCAACTACACCTCCATTTAAAACCTAGGTCCTTTATTGATTTATTAGTTACTGTCCGATCTGACCCACCCAACACTCAATCCACCACGACAAAACCAGAAATTAACTTCCAGTTATTGTAATAAGATCCAACGAAATTCGTCGATGGCCCGCCAATAATTTCGCCTCGTTTGTGGCTTACAACTCAGGCTTGATAACAAGAAGTCGCTCATTCGATTTGTCTTATTCGAACCTGGTTTGGTCATTTGTTCAAGAAGAATGCTCAAATAAGCTTCGATTGGACATCCAACTCATCATTATCTAAACCGAATATGTGGTGTAAACTTTACGCCAGAGTTCACTTGAGCTAAACGAAAAAAATTAAGCATGATGAGACTGACTGAAACTGGTTTATCACCGGCTGACCACTTGTGGCTTATAATGGGCACACAATGCTTGAAACAGCATTATACCAGACGTGACCATCGATACTGCACCGGAAAAAACCAACGTTTTCCGAATGTATCAGTTCCGTTCAGAGTTTTTTGTTATAAGTATCGAAGTTTATTTTTGGGGGTTTTACTGCTAAAATAACCTGTGCACAGACCCTCAGGAAGGGGACAGATTCGGTCTTAAAACGCTCGTTCGGGGTTCGAACCTGGGTCCACCAGCCCGCTGGGTCACATAATCACAAACCAAAGAAACGGGTTAATCAGTCCACAGCACACTTGGTTTCAGCTCAGTCCACCCGTAAACAAGAACAGATAGTTCGTATTCTGTTGGTACATACTGTCACTAAGTTTGCATGGGTAAAACACCATACTGGTTTTCAAACCCGAAACATACCTGATCAATGCTTGACCAACCACTGTTAAATCACAAACAGAGAGTTACTGGTGTTTCTCGAATGTCTACACTCCAAGGTCACGACATGGATTGGTGATATGTGGTTTAGCACCTTGCAGATTTCAACAAAACAGCCTTGAAAGTGATTAACTCGAATCAGTGGAGGAAGAACTTGATGCCGTTCCGGTATACAACAAGGAAACTGCACGGCATCGATGTCAGCGAAGTCGAGATGGTGATATTTGGTTTAGCACCTTGCAGATTTCAACAAAACAGCCTTGAAAGTGATTAACTCGAATCAGTGGAGGAAGAACTTGATGCCGTTCCGGTATACAACAAGGAAACTGCACGGCATCGATGTCAGCGAAGTCGAGATGGCGAAGAACGTGGTTAAATGCACTGGCTAATCATATGATTGATGCATTCACGCACTGAATTCAGGGGTCTGCCTGAGGAGACTGCAAAGATTAGCAAAGTGTACTATCCCAGTAGTGTTGTATGGGGCGTGATCGAAACTCGCGTACTACATGGCGCGGCTCAACTTGTGGGAAGTGAAAAAACTGAAAGTGGAGTATTTCCGGTTGTTTTAAAAGACAGATGTGGCTTCATAGACCTCATGTCTCTAGTCCATCTTCTCTCTCGGCAACCCTAAACATGGAAACATATACCCCGTACCTAAGTTCCAAAGTTGATGTCTTCATGTTCACCAAATGTGGTGGCTTCAAACCTTTTACACACCATATGAAGACTTGCCTCTCATAATGTACAGATTAGTATATCTTAAGATTGGTCAATCCATTGGACACAGGCTTGGACACCCGTACGCTAGCAGACCATCTACAGACAGTTCCGCTCTCATTTACAACATTTCAAGCTTCGCTAAACATCAGCGGAGAGGATGTTTTCTCAGATCACAGAATGCTTGAGGAGACAGACACTCAGTTTTGGAACATTTAGTCCGACCAAGCTCATGCTGTCGATGACATCCCACGCATCGAACACAAATGGACATCTGTACAAAATGCTGAAGGTGCTGCATGCGCGGTCGAGTCATCACTGGATTCTCAAACCTGTCCGCATAGATAATACATGATGAATGACGCACATCTCAATACTGTCACAACACACTTCATGCTTCAGTAGCCACGTTCAACCGACAAACAATTGAGTAGGACGTGTACACTTGGCAGAGAGATGTTTAGCCAGATAACTTGCATATATGGGTTTTGTGTTTGCAAGCCAAGTCAATCCACTGCACAGAGGATTTGGTTTTTTTTCCTAGCGGAATACACTCAGTTGCAAACTAATTTGGTCAAAATGATACTAAACTTAACAAAACGCACCACAAAAGCGCACCAATTTGTTGTAAGAGAATTCAGTAGCCTTGTGAGCGGCATTCCTCAGGAGAGCATTGTCATCTAAGCATTGTTTACTTAAGTAAGGATAGGTTGATTTAAGGTATTATATGTCATTTATCATTAAGTCGACGGTTGAAAGGGGTAGGAAACGTGCGTGAACAACCTCAATAACAAGCTCTGGAAGGATTCGAGAGTGATGAATCGAACAGAAATAAGTTGATTTAGCCTACCTACATCCTACTCATGGAAAAGATACTTCCTACGTTCTATTTCGCCAAGAGTGTGGTTATAGTGCGGTCGAATTAATTTTCATCTAACGGGGCTCAACCTTATAGAATTCCGAAGTCATAACCATTCCTTTCATATTTGCTTCATAACATATGTATAAGTTAAATACTAGTTGAAGGTGGTTGCAGGATTATTAGGATTCACGTTCACTCTCGTCTAAACAGTTGTACTCCTGTCCCAGAGCAGCTGTTTCGGTGAGACCACACCAAAGGGTGGAAGAAGTGCACTTGCGTTTCGCCCTCATTAGAGCTAACCAGCAGTGCATATCCTTAACCGGACCGGAGATCGATCTCCAGACATCTGTATTCACACTTGAGCTGTGTGATTGGTTTGCCCGACGTCTTAGTAGTGCCTGGTGTGAATTTCGAAAGTGAACAGACGGATATTGGTCATGGAACGTGTGTCAAGTGATTCACAGATGAGTTGGCCCAATCACGCTGTCGCGGTTGGGCATTCGCTGTCTGTCAGTCCCACGTGGTTGGTCATTCATCGATCGATAGTATGGACTGGGGAATCATTGATTGGTGGTAGGCTATTGACAGCTATTGAACGGACCAATAGCAACTTCAGCACAGAAGGATATGGGTAAGAGGCCACAACAGCAGCAGCGTCAAGATCAACGAGACGCAACTGTTTGCGTATTTCTCTGACGATGAATCAGGCAAACTGTTAGCCTGTAGGAGCCGAGTCCACGGCAGTTTTCATGACACTGATGTTGCTTGTAAGGAAAAGTTAATCAGTTGGTGCAATTTCAAGCTTTTGCTCCTAATGGAACTTCCTCTAGACTACGAATTATGGACTTTTCAGTATTGTCCCGAGGAGTGAATCGTCCGTGAGAGGTGAACCTATAGGAAGACTACTATGCAAAACCAAACTACGATTTGTTTTGTCTCCTGTTGGAACCAGGCACTTCAAATGAGTAATTAAACTCGTTTGTCATTGATGGCAAGTGAACAGCATGTCGACAGGGCAGGATAGCTTCACAAGGCTACCAGATAGAAGCATCGGAAATGGATATGTTTGTCGTTATGGCAGCCATGATACCCATTGAAGTTTTAGACGCACTGTTATCTAGAATCTGAACTATTATTTTATCCATTCTTTAGGAGTCTGAAATGACAGAAAGCTTGGTTGGCATCAGCTGCCCGCCTCACGATGTTGTCCCGGACGTTTTTGTGTGAGACTCGGATTCGTGTATGTAGGCTAGCCGATTAAATGCTAGAATTTATCAGACAGCCTGTAATTTCTCCAGCAAGGCAAAGTGATTGGATGCATCATCAAGCCGGCACTCGAGTAAGGCCTATCGAACCGGTTCCATTACTTTGTTCGTGACAACTCACAAAGTGCACTTTAACTAAACGCCCTTAAAAAACTCGATACTGAAAAAAGATAGCGTGTGTATCAGGTTATATACATACATCATACCAACAGTTACCGTCCGTTCGGTTTTAAAATATCGACTTTGTTGAATGCACCCCCTTTTTCCGCTTTAAAAGTTTGGCTAAAGCTCAGGAGACTGCAGTGCACTGAGTTTACAAAAGTTTGTTTCCGCTTCACACCCCTCATGGTGGACGTCCCACTCAAATCGCCGCCTCTTCCAAAAAGCAATCAACTCAGGAAAACACATACGTCTTGCTTCGACAGAGGGGTGCTGTTTCGAAAAAGGGAGTATCCAGCTTCCGCGAACGACATAGATTGTTCTTGCGGCTAACTGTAATTATTCTCAGAAGGGATGTTCAAAACATCACCGTGAATTTCGTTATTTGAGCTTGGGATTTAGAGTGTCGAATCTTGGAGACACCCGAAATCTTTATGGGGATTTCGGACGATGTGCACACAAGTTACACGTGTATCGAACGGCAGGATAAAAGAGCATCTGAAATCGCCACTGGGGGGTAGTTTTCTTGGTGGATTGCCAGAGGAATAAGAATACTTGTACTTGTGTGTGGAACAAAAACGTTGCCAGGTCAAATTTGAAACCAACCGCCCCATTTCGATGGCATGTTTAGATGAAACATGGAGGTTTTGGTGGTAAAGTTTCTAGTGATGGCAATGTTCCTTGAAGGGTACGTAGGAAGGCTGATTTGCAGTGCTTGATGTAGGGCTCTATCAAGAAGATTCGATACGCCGACCTACCAAGGCTCTCACTGGATGGTATTCTAACACAGCGTACACTGACAGCAGACTCAACCTCCAATGGTCCAAGGAAGAACCACAAGTAAGAAATGCGGTATTGTACAGCAGGACAGCGAAAAGCGTGAAGGGTTTGCTTACAGAAAAAGAGATGGGGAGAGTAGGCAAACATCTGACAAAATCTCAGCGTCCTCTACTTGACCTTACCAGGCCAGGGTAACTTAACTCCAAGGTATTTGGTGCGATTCACTTGCGCTAAAGAGTAGAATAGTAGTCGTAAGCCATCCATATCTTGACCACGTCGGAGTGCATTCTCGGCGCAGCTGCCCGGATTCAAATTAAGTGATATAGCTTTACTCATCCTTCAATCACGGGACACAAATCACGTGGCCGAACGGACAAGTGTTAGAGCTACTAGACGGGAGGTCACGGGTTCGACAATTCCAAGACTATCGAGAGGTGCACAGCGGTGTTGATTGCGAATAAGGATGAAACACCTATACGTCACACTTTATTTTTGCTAACGGGCAACCGCCGACAAAAGTTTTTACAGTAATGGTTGGAAGTCAACCAGATGTTGTCCACATCGAAACGCAAACACAATCTCGTTACACTTGGTTGCGACTGGAAGCAGATGGCATGGATATTCTGCTGAAGCTGTCAGCGCACCAGGCCAAAGACCAACCCTTATGGTAACATTTGTGTGTTTTATCAAATTTGCAAGCTCATCAAGACGTGTGGATCGTCAAACTAAGTGGCGACAGAAAGTTTTCGTCCAACTTTTTTGAAACCTTGGTTGACATCTTGCCATCAATCTATCTATACCATTACCGATATCCTGATATGAGATTCAGTAGGATCAGGTCCATTCAATTCAATCCCGAAAACATCTAAATGAGCAAGGTGCTCACTAAGAGTGACAAACTCGAAAAAAATCGAAACGCTCAGCTGTAACACCCTTCCGGTGCCCAGCTGCCGTGCTACCCGAAGGAAGCACGAGGGCTGGGATACTGCCAGGCTGCCCAAGTCTAGACAGGGGAAGTGGAGAGGCAGATGTCGGGTTCGAACCACGGACCTTCTGGACAGTACATTCGTGCTCTAACCAATTGAACCATCTCGACCGCCCGAGTGACAAACTACTAAGCGTCGAATCCCCCAACTCGAAAATCAAAATCCAAGCGATTGAAATAGCCCCCTTTTTGGCGCAGTGTGATTATGGGATTCTTCCAACCGTTGATAATATGCGACTCTCTAAAAGAATACGATTAGAAATGGCAAACGGGAGTGGAAAGTTCCATAGCGCAATGCGTCAAGACCAAGGAAGAGACGTTGCCAAGTTCACCGGCCTTAATTGCAGCACACATTGCTGATTCAGTGTGTAAAACAGCAAGTAAAACTGCCAGTCAATGGCAGCGGACCAAGGAATAGTTATCGTGATCAAATTCGTCCCATGTGGAAATGCGCACTCACAGCTCGATTTGGTCACTTATCACATGTCAATCCGTCTTGACAGTCGCAATGCCCCAGCTCATTCTACTCACCAAGTGAGTAGATATCACGTCAGCAGATCGATACGCGATATCAGTCCCTTTAATCAGTATCCCCGCCCGTGTATGCGATTATCTTTCCTTATAAACCAGAACGGCTTCTCCTGTTCTTTATACAACTTTTCTGCCAATAAATCATCTTTTGGCAGCTTTTTTCATCAACACACCATGTTAGGACGTGCTGCTCACGTAGCCATATCGAATTGGAAACACTTGTTTTGTGTTGGGGTGAAAGTAGGACAGCTTGGTCAAAAATAGCCAAAAAGAAAGCTGTTTCTTGGTAGCCTAAAAATTTCATTTTGGAAAATGTCCTATTCCAGTTCGACGCCATTTTATGGCGGTCTTCAAAGGCCTTTGATGAAACCAAGTTTTATTACTTCTTTCTTTGTGTTTTATCTACGCAGCAAACCTTTGTCGCACAACGTTCAAAGAGAAAGTACACAATTTGGTTTGTTTAGTTTGCTAGCTTTGAGCTGCACAAGCCAGACTTAACTAAAACTTATCCTGAAACGCGATTGGATGAAACTGTTGGTTTGAAAAATGGCGCGGAATGTCGTACTCGATCGATATTTTGCACTTATATAAATAAGTGTAAATAACACCAGCGTACCGGTAGGTCTCGTTTCATCTTTTTTTTTACAATAGTCCGAAACATTGGGATCTGCCTGCGTTTGCAGAGTTTTAATCATGGGATGCTCGTCACTGATACTAACATATCCATTTGTCAGTTAAAGATTTCCAGTTGCAGACCAACAAGGCAGTCAATCTGTCCGCCGACACTGGCAATCGGCACGGAGAGGTGTTGTGGAAACACCGCTGTAGTCTTAGTATCACTATTTTTTGGGCCGCTTGTACCCGACAGTGATCAATAGATCAGCCGATTCGCACGTTCGTTGACTTTTTCTGGTTTGGCCAAACGCACCAGGCTATCGATCGGCTATCCAGACCGGGGTTCACGGTAATAAGAGGCCATTATGGGGACTGTGGTCCACAACAATGTCTACCTGATGAACCCCACAAAAGGCCGAATCCGATCGTGGGGCGTCTAACAGTTCTCAGCAACTGTAAGAGTAGTGTTTCTCCAAGACACATCACACATGTGAAGACCACAAGTTGGGACGAGGGAGGGGAGAAGTATGGGAGGCAGTGGATGATCTCAATATCATTACCCGCATATGGACGGCCATCAGACATCCATAGCCTTGGCATGATATTTCGCTTGCCAGGTGATCCACTTGTCAAATTCTAACATAAATAGTCATAATGAGGGAACAAGAATCGAGCCCACAGTCTTCTAATTTCCGTTCATATGCCGGGTTCGCGCATTGAGCATTCACACGAGGAACATCACAGCTCTGCTTTACACTGGTAGTGTCAGTGCGTACATCCACAGCCCATAAAACCGCGAAAAACGAAAGTTTATCGATTCAAACAATGGTCTTTGGAAATTATCTCAGAGATACTTAAAAATGATAGTAATGTTGTTTTGTCTGTCGGACATCAACAAGACGTTTTAGATCACATGATATACGGACATGCACCACATAATTCAGTTTAGGTCAGATGATTTCCTTTCGCTCACCACAGCAACCGTCTTGAGTGATTTGAAAAGAAAGCTGTTCCTTTTTTGTAACTCGGTGAGCACTGATGAGCAACGATCATTTCCACATGACCAGATATACAAGCATCCCAAATATACGCACCCCTGAGCAAGAATTTGTTTGATCCCGACAGTCTGTTATGAAACTACATCCCGTATTATCGGACTTGAACCTGTTCTCAAACCGTCGAAGCGACGAAGCGTGTCACCGATTCAAACAATCAAGTACACCTTTCATCGATTTCTTCGCGCAAATGACACAGAAAAGAACGCATTTAAAGTTAAAACTGTCTGTTTTAGCGTCGCTCTGCTAAATTTAACGTGTCATTATTATTCTAATGAGAGAACAAATCACTGACAGCTCATGACCCATTTCTCCATTTTGAGGTAAAGTTAACGCAGTCCCCGAGTTTCCATCAACCTTGTGTTCTACTTGAATAGGCAGTGGGCGAAACACAATCATTTGAAAATTAATTTTATATCAACTGGATGCCCACCTAAATCCCAGTTGATTTAGTTGAGTTGATTCAATTGAGTCCATCCTAACCACCAACTTAGTTTTCAAATTTGTTGTTTGCTAGGAGAGAAACAAAATCTTCAAGGTAATCCAACACGAAAAAATTGAGACTCCCACACTTGGTCTACTCACCATATACACAGACACTAATTGTTGTTTCAATGTGACACACTACTCATGAGGTTGCTGAAAACCCTTCGAAATGTGATACTTTTGTTTCACCATATTTTCCATTCTGTTTTGGGCGTGTAGATTTTAAATTATTCACCGAATTGAACACGTGTTAGGGTTTATGTGCATAATCTCAAATTTTCATTATTAATTCACTGATTATGTTGTTTATTCGGAACAATGTAGCAAATCCAACAACCCACCCACACGCACGTCCGTACGCATCCCACTCCAACACCTCCCCCCCCCCAGCACGCCCTCGCTTGTTCACCTGTTTATGTTTGTTTCCAGCTCAACTGAATTGTTACATGGTGTTTGCCTCGAAGCTACATGAACGAAGACAATTCTTGCAGGAAAACGGGCGAACATGCGTGAATTTTACCAACCGTATTTTAGACATGCGTGCGCATGCATGCGGAGGTCATTGTTGAGAGTGCTGTCGCATCTAACATTTAGGTTTTTTTCAACGTTGACAGACACTGAAATAAGTCCATTTTTTTGACGGAACACACGGCTCATCATTCTTTCAGTTTCATATTGGTGGTCTTGATTTCTATCCCGGTGGTAGAAAGCCAGAAATCGTTTGGTATCTTCTCCACCCATGTCAGGAGGGCGAGATGGCCCAAGTGGTTAGAGCGCGAAGTTACTGACCGGAAGGTCCGTGGTTCGAACCCGACCTCTGCCTCTCGACTTCCCCTGTCTCGGCTTGGGCAACCTGGCAGTATCCCAGCCCTCGTGCAACTTTCGAGTGGCATGGCAGTTAGGCACTGAAAGGGTGCTGCAGCTGAACGGTTTTTATCCACCCTTGTCAGAGTTAGGTAGCGGCATGAGCGTAGCGAATCCCATTACTAAATCCACCCACCGTTTACCAAATTTTTGTGAAGTGAAGAGTCTCGGGTCAGTTCCCAGTTGATAGGGAAGACCCATTTGTTTTTGGTGGGTTGAAAAAGACACAGAAGATGCGAAATTCCTCTCGAACAATGGATAGCTTGATCATGTGACCACCAGAAGCCGCCAACGAGTGAAAGAACGGACGATGGGAAGAAACCAGATAGATTTTGATCAAACACTGGCAGAGATCGAGTTGCACTGGGAAGATTTCTCATTGGTGTTGTGTTACCCGACCCCTTCACGGCATAAAAAATCAGGCTGTGTATTCGTTGGGACGACATTTATGGATGATGGCTCCAACTTGCGTTTTCCTTATGAACATCCGGCGTTTTTACGCTAACCGTCTCCTCTTCATTCCCTTCTGGGTCTTGTTGGTACTTACTTCCCGTCGGTGGCGGTGCCATCTCGATATTGTTCATTAAAACTAGTAAGTGGCGCATAAATATTCTGCTATATCTGACGATAAAACGACTGTCGGTGGTCGCTGAGTTGGGCAAACGTTTCATCAGCAAACGAGGTGACATCATCAGCGCGGTGTTAGGGAGCGTAGTGGTGCGTAGTGATGGGTTGGTTGTTGTGCGTTGAGTAGTGTTGCGTGTGTATTAATATACGTACTGTTAGCTGGGGCTGACCTTCGAACGTGGTTGGTTGTTCGGTCGGGCGATTCCATTGGTTGCTCTGTTATCCTGTGTCCTGGTTCGTCGATGCCCACGTGACCTCTGAGCTTGTCATCTCCGGCCCTCGTACTCTGGTCGATGCTGGAGTGACCTCTGTTCTTGACCCTTCCGAGTTCCGGCTTGTGACCTTTAATGACCTGATTCCAAAGGGTTCCTTGTTTCTTAGTTTGTGAATCTGGTATTCCCTTTTCCTTGAGGAGGAGGGTATTCCCTAACAACGAACTGATGATGTCACCTCGATTGGTGCTCAAAACGTTTGCAGTCAAATTGCCCAGCTCAGCGAACAAACCAACGACCATCTACACTAACTGAGCTATCAACATTTCCCTCTATATAAAAACGACTCTCAGTGTTCGAACCGAGAAGCCAGAAGGGCAGCAATGAAAAGGAGTAACTCATATGAGTATTGTCCTTCACGAGGTGAGGACGAAAACAAACAAACGAACGAAAACAAACCAGTTGGTTTGATCCGGTATAGAAGCTATCAGCTAATTGGTAGTTCAAAAGCTCTGTTCGGATTCCGTCCACATTCCAGTTGATCTTGAAGGTTTTGACTTCCCTGGGAAAAATGTTATAGTGTCTCCAGGGTAGTGATGGCAGCTTCCATAGAGGTAAAAGATCTTGAGGGGTGAGAGTGAGTGAAGAGCAGAGTTTTGCGGACATAACGCTGTGGTCAAGACAAAAAAGTGCTTAAAAGGCGATCTCTCGACAGAATAAGTTGTTCTTTCTTCTCATTTGGGAAGTTGGCCAATTCTCTCAAAAACTCTGTCCTGTTTGCCACAAACCCCCAATCACTGTTTGGCATTACTTTGTGACTTTTGTCCTCGGTTGCTTGATCGTAAAAAAGTGACATTTGTACAATAATTTGATTCTAACAGTAAACTCAACTGAATACAGCTGGATCTCTCGTTTATGCTGACCGGCTTTAGCAGAATGTGCTGCATCAGGCCGTCTTACGATTCATTTGGTATAATCTTTGCAGTATCACGGAAGAAACTACTCACAAGGTTGCTGATAAACTTTATGCGCCTTTCTTCGGGCTCAGCAGATTGGAGCAGTCCTCGAGTTTCCCATCCGCCAACTTGACGTTCTACTTGAACCCAACTTGTAGGAAATTCGCGAAATGCGCTCATTCGCTGATCAATCTGGCCGTAACGGCTGACTTAGCTGAAGTCCGTATTGTTCCGCATCAAGTAGAACTCGGAAACCGCACCTACCCCATGAGCTGCAATAAGGGTAAAACTGGTCACGGGCTGGTAGTTTTCAGCAACCTTATGAGTGATGCATTACTTCTAGGGGGAATGACATATATCGCCAAAATAGCCTGCCCATGTTGTTGGGCCTCAAGTCCGAACGATCCAACAGGTAAACATCTCACTAATTTGTAGACGTAATACACTACTCATAAGGTCGTTGAAAACTCGATCACGACTAGCTTCACCCTTTTTGGGGCTCATCAGGTAGGCGCAGTCCCCGAGTTTCTATCAATCTTATGTTTTGTGTGTGGGATAACCACACACAAAGGAACACAGACCACAACGCAACAAGGATCACAAACGGACCAATAGATTCACCAAACTTGTTACACTTTAAGTAGCCAATCACGTCAGAAGATAACAGATAGCCTTCGAATGCTATATAAGCGCACGCAGGCAAGGAAGAAGTACCCACTCAACTGTGCACTGATGATGTCTCCTCGTATGGTGATGAAACGTTTGCAAGGCAATTGCCAAGCTCGGCGAACAGATCAACAGCCACCTGATCAACAACCAACACGGAGGATACTTCGGGAGAGGGGCCAAGAGAAAAAGGAAAGAGACAAAACTGACTGCCGTCGACGGATGGTAACTTTATGATTATATTTCCACTTTGGTCCTTGTACGCAGATACGTGGTCCACCACGTGACCTGTTTTCTGAAGACTGATCGTTTGTTGCAGCCCTGCACACTTCAGATCAAACCATCGAGCAACCAACAAGGAGTGAGTATCCAGAGGTGTGTCTCGTCATTCCGACTGTATCATTGAACAAAACAGAACTGACTGATTATGTTAACCATCGAGCAGCCAACGAGGAGTGCGTATCCGCCTGTATTATTGAACGAAACAGAATTGACTGATTATGTTGCAGTGTGGACTGTGCGGCGTACGGTGACTCGAAGACGGTGTTTCCGGTATTGATTCTTTTGAAAAATAACTACCCCGAAATACCCCCTGCCTTGCATGTCAATATTTCACCCATCCTTGTTAGACATGTTATCCCTGTGTGACTAATAAACCGCTCACAACCTATCACTTATCATTGTATTCTCATCTTTTACATACCAAGATGTACTTCTTGGTGAGTCGAAGGTGTGTCCTCAAGCGAGTGGACATTCTTACTTGTGTGGCTGAATCCCGTCATCGGGTGTATAGTCCTTGTTGGTATGTATACATTCCATATTGGGTGGGTGACTGGTGGTGTCCGACTGACCTATTGAGTTCAGTCACCTCTGCATGTTTAAACTCCCGCCGCTCTTAGCTTTCCCATCACTTGAGCTAGCGCTACCAGCATGAAGATCCTTCGGAAAGTTCGCGGATCGTGATGGATGATGGTGCATCACCTGTTTCCCCTTCCCACCTTCCGTCAGTGTGATCTTCTGGCCACGTCTACTACACAATGATAGTGTTCAAGCTTGACATCCTCGTTTTGCCGCATTTGAATTTCGGCACTGATCGATAGTGGAGTTCTTGAATTCACTGAAAACTCAGGGTGGAATCTGCAGTGCTCTCCAGTGCACTCATTTTGCGAGAAAACGCATCTTCTTCTGCTTTTTCATGTGATTTTTCCATCAGCATGGGATTTATTGGCAAAACCCTATAAATAATACCTTAAACTATCCACTCTGGTCACTTTGCCAAGTCTGCTCTCGCTCGACTTCCCGTAGTGATCAAACGTAAGATGACTACTGATTGTCGGAGCTTGCCAGTGAACATCACCTACAGTCCACAACAGGAAAGGCGTACTCGAAGATCCTGAGACTTACCGTTAAAAACTAAGCCGTTCCTATGTTTCGTTTGTGCAAATTATTCCAGCTTCACTCTCCTTCTGGGTGGAGAGAGATGGAGCTCAACCTGCTCTGATGGGTTGAGCTTTTTTATCTTCCACATTTTTTTTCATACAGCCATTGGCTACCTAGACTTCGGCAGACTTGTGTCAGTTTCGAGAGTAGGATGTAAATAGGTGGTACTCATGCGTGGAATCACACTGCGCATACCGTATCACGTGAATTGGCGTCAAGTAATTATTCGATCGGGTTAACCGTCCTAGAACCCCTGAACGAGAGCTTCTACATCAGGAAGTGCTAACTCTGTGTTGTATCTTGCTGGACGGTAGTGCAACTCTGTGTCGGTCCCTTGGGTTCCTGCTCCGCCCACTATGGTATATCAAAAGGCGCGGTAGCTCTACACAGCCCATTATGGAGACAAAGGAAAATTATTACAACTATATTTATAGGGTAGTCACAGTGTTCCACAAGGTCACGCCAGAATCTCCGTGAGGGGGCGAGAAGCGTCAAGATGCTTGGCTCGGATTAGCTGGCATTCTGATCAATCAGGGCATGCCTTCGTTTGGCCCGTGTCCTGCACGTGACACATCCGTCCAAATGGTGTGGTGTTCGGTTATTAGGGACGGCTGGCTTCCGTACACTCTGAACTCTACAAGATACGCCACTCTCACGAAGAACCAAAAGTGCTTCCGGTGACCACTGTTCCGGACGGATACTGCTTCTGAATGGGACACAGAGAAACTTGCTTCAACCGACGGATCTCACCTCTGCCATAAAATCAGAAATGGCACAAGAAGTTCCTTCTCCTGTTGTGGAGCTAATATACCTGTTGATGGTGTAGCCAGCTACACGTCAGTTGCTCGTTGATACACCAGTCTCTGCTCTGATTAACCAGCCAACTGTTCTTTTTTGAAAAAAATTCCGTCAAATATCCCTTAGGTGGTTGAGCTCCACCAACCTCAGAACACTACTTGGAATCTAAATTATCCTCTCCTAATTGTCTGAGAACTAAAAGAGTCCAGAAAGCGTGAGAACGACCGTTTCCGATTATTGTCATGAGACAGCTGAGTCTCACCTTGGTACCCTCCAACTAAAGAAACCACGTGACCAGATTTGTGTTTGTTTTCTTATAACCAGCCGAGCTTAGTGAAACGGCACAACTCGCTTGGCTGTCTTATTGATAGGCGTCTAGCGAATACCGGCCCCGCCGGCTGACAAATATAGCGTTTCGGCGAGTTAACAGAAAACCGAATGGCGACAACCCTTCCATGAAAAACTTGGAATAGTTCTACTTTAACCAGTGTATTGATTACTTCTGTTAACTCCAGCTCGCTGTCCCAAATAGACCCAGTGGAAATGGATAGATGACAAAGGTGTGTGGCCTGTTTCGTACAGGCTGAACACACGTCTATTTATATCCCATACTTGGGTCCTTTCGGTGTGGATAACGTCCGAGGAATGAGCCATTCTCACAATGAGGTACGATCCCACTATTCCGTATCGCACGGTATTTGTGTAAAACGGCTGGCTGTAACAAAGCAAACATTCAACCCGACAACCCGATCCAGTGTGCTTCTTGAGGAACACGACTTTGAGGAACACCTCACATGAATGCATGAATACCGTTCACGTCAAACTGCACCGTTGGAACCTCGTGAACAATAACACATGCCTAAGAACATGATAAACGAGAGATTCAGCTGGGTTCCAGGTGAGTCTCTCGAAAGAACCAAATTAGTTTGCAGATGAGTGTATATTCGCTAATAGCACATGCTGTTTACGCTGAGTCGCATATGCAACCGCCTGAACTCTTCGTATCCAATGTAGGGCCTAAGGAACAAGACCTGAGAGCGACGCACAGAAACGCGTACAGACAGTCCTTACGCGCGGAGGTGAGAGATGCTGACTGCCAGTCAGTCTACTGCGATTTTCTGCTGGATGGATATAAGCTCTACTACTTAAAAGGATAAGTATGGTGTTCAGCGAAATGCACTCATTTGAAAAACAACTTTAGTTTTGATAGGAGACTCACCTGGAGCCTAGATGAATCTCTCATTTGTGATGTTTCCAGGCAACTGAATGTGCTGCACCAAGCCGCCTCATGTCTCACTTGCTACGATATTCGAGATATCTCGATACATGTATATTCGTAATGAACTACTCATAAGGTTGCTGAGTAGTGCATTGGCAGTGCGTTACGAACGTATGGTATTTTTTCCTCGGCTACAAGGAGGAGCACGCTCCGAATAACTTCACTGATCACCTATTTTTTCTTCGCATTTCTGTAGATGGCCCGACCTCTCCAAGTCAAAACGGCTGATGTGGAAAGACGAACAGGTTCGTTGCTCGGTCGGTTGATGTCTGACCCTTTGTCCTCGTCGATCTGCACAGAACCCCGTTGTCATATGCCTTGCTATTTGTTGTTCCGGGTCTCTTCAATGTGGTCACAACTCATGTTGTCAAAATACATGTTGTTCGCCGTTCCAAATACTGGCTTGTCCTCCACCATTCGCGACACTGCCTGAAACATCGAAGCTTATAACCGGAGTGCTTGCTAGCGGTAGATAAACCATACGGCAACCGGGAAGCAAAACTGAGGGGGAACGCTGACTGACCTGTTTTCCAGGAACACAAGCGTAATATACAGATGGTTTTTTTACGTAACGCCAATAAAGCCAACCAGGGCAACCAGATATAAACCATCCGAGGAAAGATGAGTCAGTGGTTAGAGCGCGAATTTACTGACCGGAAGGTCCGTGTTTCGAACCCGACCTTTGCCTCTCGGCTCCCCCTGTCTAGAGAGCCTGGTAGTACTCGTGTTTCCTTCTGGTGGCATGGCAGTTAAGTACCAAAAGGGTACTTACTACACATGAACGATATATAAACCATCCCCCTTCAGTACTCGTCAGCAGTGGTCACAACCGGCGGAGCTGCGCGATGCCGACTAAATCGTGATACCATCCAGTCTGAGGTTTTCCTCAGAAAAGGCCTTTCATACTTATTCTCAAGAGATGGGTACGGCGCACTAATTCGTGGCTTTGGTCGTATCTACACAAGCACGGAAGCATAAATAGTGAGAACGCTGCTTGAACCCATTACTGTCCAGCAACGGGGCAATCTCTTCGAATCCGTACAGCCCCATACTCCAGTCCGGCACTTCGTCACATTCTGATATTGTTTCTTTTCATCCCAAAAAACTAAACGTGGAGTTAACTAACCAGAACTTCCTTATTTTTGAAGACAGAGCAAAAGTTCAATAAGTCAGTGTAGACTACACCGGTCCCTACCTTGGTCCGAACCGTACAGAATCATACAAGATATGGGAGACTTTGGACCGTCGGTCGGCTGCTGGATTCGTTTTTCATCACGCGAAAAGTTTGTTCCAACATGACCTCTGAATTCCACGGAAGCCACTGATATTCACAGTTTAAAGTAATATTTGATAGTTTTTTCCATGCAGAATACCCTCCCTTTGCTTTGAACTTTGCCATCGAACTTGTGTCGTCAGTCTGGTTTCCACCGACAGAGGAAGATCTCATCAATCACGCATAAGAAAAACCGACCGACGATTGGGGAGCTTTCTAGGGAGGCAGTACACATTCAACTCCGTTTGACTCTGTGTTCTTACATTTGACCACGATAAGCAAAACTGAAAAGCAAACTCCTCTGAGGCTCACTCTGTCGGCCCGTCCACTCAACCAGACAAGTCTGTCACGATCAACTTGAGTTTCATCGTGCCTTCATATTACGCGGTCCTCCAAACCATGCACGATGTTAATTTGAGCTCTTCAGTTTACCTGAGGTGGGGAAGCTTTTTCAAGCTGAGGGTGGCGTTACTTTCAAGAAATCTGTAAACCATTTCGATACGGGAACTACTCTTGTCATGTGTATACGATTTCCTGCAGAAAACACAAGTGCCTCATGGGATCTAACGAACCGGACAGGTACAATATTACTCACTTGGGCGTCACATCATGTGACCGTGGTGATTTTTACCCAATGTATTGGTAAACAGATGCGCTGAGGCCTAAATTGGACGTGTGTGTCTGATGAAATTGGCACTTGCACTGGCTACTAATTTAACGCAATCTAACTATAAAATAAGTGGACTAATCAAGCAGGTGACCTGGTGCTCCTGAAGGAACACTTTAATGTTGCGCAGTTTTGGGTGACCACTTGAGAAGGCAGTACAATACACACTTAAGGTTGGGAATCCGTCTAAACGGTCATCCCTCACCAGTCGTGTCATTTAATTCAAATTCTTCACCCATACCCGATTGGTCGAGTCCGTCGGTGGTATGAGTCATGCATACCTCTTTTACGAAACCAGTTTACGACTGCTAGTGACCTCACACCCAATTTGTTGCCAGAGTAAATCTCAGTCCGACAAACCACAATCGGTCTGCATGATAAAGCTGGGCAATAAGGTAGAATAGTGGTACCTCACTTTGTGATGATGGTAGTTGGTTTCTTCGCGGAGCTGGGCAATTCGGTTGCAAACACTTCACCACCAGTTGAAGTTGCATCATCAGTGTGCGCTGTGAGTGGTTGTTGAGCCTGCATATGGTTGTATAAGTTGCATCATCAGTGTGCGCTGTGAGTGACTGTTGAGCGTGGATATGTTTGTATAGGGCCCGGTCACTCAGGTCGACCTTGACCAATCATTGGTCGTTTGGATTAGCATTCCGATTGGCCTATTAATTGGTTCGTCTTTGGACTGATAGAGTGACCTCGAGACTTCATGTGCCTGGTCCCCAAGATGCGAATTTTGCTGATTTACCTCCACATGTAGTCCCGTTTCTTGATCCTCGACTGGTGGTGAATAGTTTGGAATCAAACTGCCCGGCTCAACGAACAAATCAATGCCCATCCGACTGGAGTTTACCACAATGAATACAGATAGCTGGACCTTTTCTCTGAAAAATATATATTTGCACCGGACGATTGTCAGATTTTCAAACCGGTTTAAACAAGGGACTACCCTAAGATTTCAAACAAACTAACAATCACCATAAGAAGGATTACAAACTGGCTTATTTCAGCGGCGCCAGTACTGTTTTATAGGTAGTGTTGTTCTCTGGGTTGCTAACAACAGTTGTAGCCAAAACTAATTCCCGATTTACGTCAAAATAGAGAAAAACAATCTTTAATGGCTTGTAGTTTGTAAGCAACTTGCGACAAATTTGTCCCACCGCACGTCAGGAGGTAACAACTACTCTTCAAGGGCTACATAAACGGGTACAGTTGGGAATGAAGTACCCAACCAGCCGCCAAGTGATGATGTCTGCTTGTCTGGTGACAAAACGGTGGTAAGCTAGTGCTTAGCTCAGCGAACAGACTGCCGGATAACCAGCCATTATGTCCGCTGTAAGCGAATGCTTGTTCCGGAAACAACAAGGCCACCCACGCTCTGCCGTAGCTTTTTGTGAACCCCACGACTTTTGGCGTGGGCGAACAACGATCACGCTTGCTTAGCCTACACGCATGACGCACGCTGGAGAATCGAAAGCAGGCAAAAATCAGGTTAGCTGTCCATACTATTAATAGAAGCCTGAAAAAAAAAAAAAAACCCTAACCCAACGTTGAGTTCGTAGCGGGCAAGAGAATGCTTCCAGCCTGTGGCTAATGCGAACAACTGAACAAATCTGAAACATTCTAACGTAGTCTAGTCCCCATTACCCGTCTGTCTAAATCACCCAATGCGTGGTTATACCCAAAAGTTTGTGGATATACCAATATGAATTTCCAGATTTTTGAATACCCCGCGTTCGTCACAACACCTCCGACATCCTGTGTTACTGACGTTATTAGTGCACTTCTGATGATGGCCATAATACAAATCAGAAGGTACATGCCCCAGTAACAGTCTGTACTGTGGTTGACAGTAGTTTACAGAAGCGATTTACAGCATGTATGGAATAAAGGCAATATAAAATGTGGAGCAAGTCAAAAGGGAACTTGTCGTATGTGAGAGTCCCTTGGTGAAAGTCCGGACGGTGGGAACGTGTTTTCTCCGCAGTTTGGCTGCTACACGTATTCCATGGTTGTCCGTGGACTTGGAGTGTTCGGCTGACTCCTTGCTCCCTGCGCGCGTGCGAGTCTGTGTGTGCTCAGTGTGTTCGGTTTCCCTATATGTAGGTCTCAGTGCGTGTACGTGGGCGTGTCAGCACATGAGTAGTTGATACGCTCGCTAGACGGTGAGACAATCTATGTCCGATGAGTTTCTTAAATGTGACGTGATTTGTGAGTATAAAAAAGACAAGCCTCGTATTCCAGTGAGCGACTGTAAGCTGAGCAGTCAAGTATGTGGGTGACCGGGTAGCTACAACGTCACTTTACGATATTTGCGACACCTTTACTTTTGAGCACCAAAATCTGGTCGATGTGTCTAAAATTTCAAACTTAATGGTCTTTTTGAGTTCAAAACTGCCTCAACAAAGAAAAAGAGGGATTTCCCCAAGTCAATCATAAATATTTCCACAACGGTAATCTACTCAATTGTTTTAAGTAGGCAGATTGCAAGGCATCAGCATATGGGCACTGCACAGTGACTATACCGCCAAGTTTATTCAGCTTGTGGGAATAGAGTGCCCACAGTTTTGTCCGGCTGAGTTGAAAGGCTTGCTACAACTTCAGATTAAACGGTTCTGACCTTGTTCGAGCTCGTTGTGATTAACAAAGTTGTATTCACAGCTTTTTAATAAGTGACGCCATGGAACACTTGAATCAAACAACTGAATGAACAGTGCTGACAAAAACCACAATAGCTCATTCGGAGTGAAGAAAAACCTATTTATTTTTCCGCTTCACGCCCTAAATTAGTTCTTAGTTTCAACCCTGTCACCAATAATACATGTTTGCGAATGCCATATCTACTATTTGTGACTCTCATGAGTGCGTACCAGAGTTGCATAGATAAAAGTTCAGCATCACTAAATTAAAAGGGGTCACCGTTACCTATTATCAGAACTGGAAATTGCAGGCATAATCTCATGACACGCCCATTAGCACGCTTTCTAAACCGTTGCGTGACGTGCCGGCAAACAAACCACACATCAACCCGTGGTCAATTGTACAAATCTATCAAAGGATTCAATTTCGTCTCAATCAATGAATAATGGAAGGCTGTTATCTGGTGAGCTCTTTCTATGCTTACGCTCTATTTTTCGCTGTCCATCTTGCTAGCCACAATTAGTGGCCAATTTCATCCTTGCTTGCTAGAATGGACGCGTGACTGATGGCACTGGACCAAATAAACATACTAACTAATCAGGAGTACTGTCCACCTGTCTTTTCGACATTTATGGACTTCACCAGCAATCTATTATGGGAAGTTAGAAACGATTGGATAAATGAGAAAATCGGACGATGTTCTATGGTCATACTGTGGTTTCCTCTCACCTCCAATCGATCTTTGCTCAATAGGCTCGAATAACAATAGCTGATACAAAGCACCTTCATTTATCGGAGTTTGAGCTCTGATAGCATATGTTCTTTTTGTTTATGCTACTTAATAAATGTTAGTAGCCACAATGTAAGACGAAATATTGCCCTGTCACTGCTAGCCTGACTCAGATCATGCGAATTTTCGGCCAGCTGTTAAAGTCTTCCAAACCAGGTACCACACTCCCGCCAAACGGCACTGGAAGGCTGATGAATATAGTTTCCACAAGTCACTGTCTTACTCAGGCAGTCATAGATTGGCCATCCAGTCGACCGTCACCAAGAATATGATTACTTCCAGCGCGTGGATTGATGCACGTGGACTCAGTTGCGAAATCAAATCCGGACCAGTCATCACAAATACCGTATTCCTCATGAATGACCACCAACCTTGGCCCTCAACACACCAATCTCGGCCAAAGAGAAGAGTAATTATAAAGCTAGACTGAATCAGCCAAAATTGGAAAAACCGTCATGTCACTTGGGTTGTTGTTCCATCATCCCTGATCCATGATCAAATCATACGATTCTCTGCGCGAACAACAACTCCTTTCAGCAGACATCGTCCACTCTTGGCTGACAAGTGCAAAGTTATAGTGACTCAGCTACAAGCAAGCGACCAGCCGACCTCTTTGTTATTCAGTTCTCCTCACCTGTGAGTTTTGACTCCTCGCAGGTAGCGGAGGGATTTTGCAGCCTCGTTAGAGGTTATATTCTTCGAGCACAGCCACTGTATGTTGCTAAGCCGGGAAGTAACACAGACACTCTTCTCTATTCACCTTACGAATTCCTAGCGCACGATTAGAATTCGTGACCTTCCTGTTAGTAGTAGCCAAAGAGATGCGCATAGATCACTCGGTCACTTTCGTGTGGAAATGAGCAGCTTCGAAACCTGGACCCCATTTCGAAGCTCATCTAGGCCATTTGCTCACAAACACGAACTCGATTCATCCCTGGTGTGCCTTCAAAACGTTTGTGCTGGAACGTTACTGTAGTGGACTGTCCACCAGGTGAGATTCAATCATTCCTCACTTTTGCAACACCAGCGTTCGTACAGCCTGGTAACACGCAGATATAACTTGTACTTGTCGAATCCGTTAGTTCCGATCGATCAAACTGCGCAGCCGACCTCACTTACACCCGAACGAAAAACCCACAGTCACTTGGGTCATAATGACAGACTTTAGCGCGCTCTTGTGTACCCAAGTGATTGTCGTTCAAAAGTACATTTGGCTTGACAAGGGTTTGATTCAGTTCCGAATGGGCTTTCAGAAATGCTACCAACATTCGTGTACATACAGCTCGTCTAGGTGTGTCGTTTGGAGAAAGCCAACGTTGAGCGCAATAGTAGCGGTGGTATAACGTACATCTAGAAACTATAGGTGTCCTTGCATCACACAGCTTACTTTACGTACCGGCTGGCTGGATTACTGATCAGACGCTGATGATCAAACGCAACTGTGTCAAGCTGCTGACTGGAAGGTTACGGGCACTAGAGATTTATGCGATACACACTGGTGGTAATTTCCGGCAGGGATGAAACAGTTGTACGGTGTTTCTAGGATAAAAGAGCCGAGAAGTACTCGAACCAAACTTTGCCTGTTGGTTGACAGCTTCGCTCATTCCAGTTAAGAATCGAACAAAACCCAAGTTTGTGAAAGGTATTTTCTTACCAAACTCTGAAGGGACTCCATATAGTCATAACTGTTTGTAGACAAAGGACCGGTGCACGAAATTCCACATCAATCAACCCATCATTGATTTTTCTTGCGGGCGCTATTTGGTGCATCTGTGGGCTCCACTGTAGTTTGAATCAGAGTGGCTTTCACCTACAAATTGGAATCAAAACAGAACCAAGCTGTGTCGGATGAACATTTCGAGAAAAAGTTGGCTCTATCCTCCTTCCCCACCATAATAATAGACAACCCTCAGAGTGAATGATTTCGAACTTGACCAGGACCAGTTTTGACAACTGTGATTGGCTTGTTTTGGTGATCAGTACTCACACACCCACTTAACCCTGACAGCTGGTAGCGTATCGATCAATCACATGTACTCGTTGCATTATTGAGAACTATGTTCTGTCAATCTGTTCACTCAATTGATGGTTGATTTTCACTCACAAGAAAGTGCGTTACTCGATTTCTGACACAAAAACCGGGTTATTAAGCACAGAACAGCAAAATCTTTCTCCTAGTCCACCCCATTGTCTCTTAAACGAACAGTTCCTTCGCCAGCTAAAGTCAATCACTGCTGAATAGCCGAGGGGCATTACACAGCTGTACGGGTGCTTAGTATAGACTGGCATCAGCTGCAGGAAAGATTTTTACTGAAGATTCCAGAATCTCTCCTGGGAAAGAATAATTCACACGATGGGGGAACTTTCCACCTGCCACGTGATATGGATCCCGTAATCGGATGATGAGTCGGGGCTAATCACATTGTTGATCGGCACTTCGTGGTCGCACAAACTACTACCCGGGATGCCCCGGGTTCGAATTTATGTGTTTCGGGAGATGAACTCTACTGATGAAACAGTTATGCAGTGCTTCTCCGCATTTCAGCAAAGATTAACTTCACCTACAAGATGAAATCTCAGTTAAAAATTCTCAAATCTGCTCAACTACCAACATTAAGAAAACTTCTGATTTTCCGCCCCGTGCGTCTTTTTTCCTCTTTTAATTATGTGCTAACTTCCACTTAGAAAACCGTTTCTCACCTCGATAAACAAACCTGCATTCTCGCTTTCATCCAAAACACACGCCTCTACCAAAACAAGAGGTATTTTATCTAACCCCACTTCCTTCTGTTAGGCTTCAGGTTTTTAAACGGTATCCTGGAAAAGCACACTATTCAGAAGGTCGCTGAAATATCTACGACAGCGCACGATCAGTTTCGCCCTTCTAAGGGCTCATCAGGTGGGAACAACCCACCGAATCACCGCCAAACTTGCGTGCTACCTGAAAACCGAGTTTTAGGCAATTCGCGACATACACCCACGTGCAAACTGATTTGGCCCTAACGGAAGACCAAAATGAAACCAATTTGGGTTCAGGTAGAACATAAGGTTGTCGGAAACTCGGGAACTGCGCTTACCTGATGAGGCCCAAGAAGGGCGAAACCGGTCGCGGGCTGTCGAAGCGTTTTCAGCAACCTTGTGAGTAGTTTCCTTTATGAATCTCTCGTTATTATGGAATATCACGAAAGATTCGGTTGAGTCTCCCGATAAAACCATATTACTATGCTGATGAGTGTATTTCGGCAGTAGTACATGGTAGTGCATAGCACAAGCTGCCATCTCTGCGTGCTGAATTCTCGCAAGCTTATCGATTTTTCCATCTTCAATTGAAGATCGATAAACTCTGCTTGATTCTTCCTTGTGAAGTTCAGCCACGTGCTATCCTTCTGATTACAAAGCAAGTACGGACAAAATAGGTACCACGATATAGATTTCCTTGGAATAATAAAAAGCTTGATGCAGTTCAACTACTGGACAGCAAGGTTGAGTTGTTTAGAAAACTTCACTCTTTATTGTTTTTTGTAGCCGAAACACCACTGTCTATTGATTTCGGTAGTACTGTTTGAAAACCACTATACGGCCAACAAAAAAGACACTCCGACACTTTCTAGAGCTTCTTCTGAGCCGTTACGGTGAACAAATTCTCGTTCTGTACCTCCGCACCTCAAT
>NW_008751752.1:956505-987128 GCF_000715545.1 Opisthorchis viverrini | reverse complement strand
ATGTATATATATATATAATATAGTGCACATGTACACGGGACAGCCTGGAAACAAGACGGAGGCTACCTGAGATGGTCACACATTCATTCAGCAAATCGGTCGATTTCATGGCTGACCGGGCGACAGCTGTTCTACACTAACTGGTAACTCGTAAAATAGGTGGAAAACCTTTCCTCACCTACCCCAAGATATCCTGTTTACTTTATGTAGCTTTCAACATCCACCAACCTAAAATTACCCTTGTCTCTCTGGGTGCCCTCACTTTCTTTCGTTTTTTCATCGGCTTTGTGTGAGCTATCGTGTCTTGCTTGGTCTTCTGTGACTTTAACCTAGTTAAAGTGATGGATGAAAACGGGTGGATCCTGGACAAGAAACCATTCGGATCCAACCAAGTCTAAACAAGGGTCGTCGCTGGTTTTACTGGCTGTTGTTTTGACAGACTTCTATATTATTCCCAGGCCAGATGTCTTTTCAAAGTCACTTTCCACTACTCAGTCAAACAACTGTCAAAAACGTATGATGAAGTGCCTCCGAGCGACTTTCCAACGCATTTGTTTCGAAGAACATCCTCCGCGACATCAACCCAACACTGACCTTCTGTGTAGTATTGCTCATAAAATAAATCTCAAATCTCCTCAACTACCAACAAATCAATAAGTAGCTCAGTGGGAGAATAAACTTCATCCGATGAGTGAAACTTCCTCTGAGAAGTCGTTGCTCGAAGAGTCAGTCAACACGTGTGACCGCGTGATGTGGATCCCGTGATTAAAGGATGAGCGGCGCTATATCCTGTCTAAGTGCGAGTTAATCACACTGCTGATCAGCCGCTCGTAGCCGAATGGTTAAGTGTTCAAACTACTAGCCGGTAGGTCGCGAGTTCGAGACTCTTCGGAGTTTTGTGAGATGCCCACTGTTGATGATTCCCAATAAGGATGAAACAGCTGTACAGTGATTCTCGGCTTTTCAGCATAGATTGGCTTCACTTACAGGACGAAATCTCCACAAGAAAGTAAACTGTCTGAAAGACAGACTCAACTAAATCCAGAGTCCTCATATGCGTCAAACATTCGTTTACAGGAAATTACAAACAGTTGCATCACTGAAGTTCTGATTTCCCGTGTGCATCCAGTCAGCAGATGATTCAGAATGACCCACGAGCCTTTTAAAAACTATGGGCATCCAGTGCCGTTTTTACCAACAGAAGCGGTGTGCTTGAGATATGAACAAATGAATTATGTGTGAAAGGAAGAAGGCTTTCGCTGCGGAGTATTTATTCGGAAATGCCAACTGACCGGTTACAGACCATTGAACAGGGAAGCAAAACTCTAATTTGCATCTTATTTACAAAAACTGGACACCCATCTTCTCCCGAACGGGTCTTTTTGAACTTTCCTGGGGATTCACTGACTCCGGTCATTCCTCGCTCAAATCCAATCAAATGTTACAAAGTGACTCCACGAATTCCGCAACAGGTCTCCCCTTTTCAATAGACGCAAAGCGAAATTCCACGAACCACACATACTACTCGCGTGCCTCTCCATCAGTAGTATCACCGTTACCGAGTAAGGAGTACACTTAGAGCCATATGATTAGTTTCACTTTACTTCAGTTCAACAGATACTGACCATGTTCCAACTGCTACAGTTTCGGTCACCGGAATTAAAGGAGAACAGAGGATATGTAGCCAAACATTGGAAGCGATGACACAGTCAATCAGTTCTGAAACTAGGCAGCTACGCATTGAATGTGATAGCCTGGATGCATGAGCTCCACTGGCTGTGCGATTGACAGTCAAGAACTCAGGTCCCCGGGTCTCCATCCGGGGAGTCGACAGTTAACAATCCGGCTGATTTTACTCATTGGTGTTTTGAAACTTCGCTTTTAGATCGCAGACTGTCCATCCTTGCATGTGGAGTACGGGCTCTAAGCAGCGTAAACCGTGGGTAGCTCATCCACCGTGGGAAGTTTCTTCTTTCCATCTGGCGTACCTCAGCATCGCCAGTCCGGTATTCCCACCAGACCCGACCAGTGTTTCGGGGACACCAATGGTCAAACAGTGGCAGCTTTCGTATGCGTCCTGCGTGCATAGGCCACGTTTCTGATCCACAAGATCATTTGGGTCGCACTTCTGCCCTTGACAGGCAAACTGATATGACGCCACGGATGTCAGACTTCAATAAGAGCTGTCCTAACAGAGAGTACAAACACTGAAAGCTGAAATGTGGACCATATACTTTGGGTGAGTATGGAGGGGGTGCGGGCTGTGAGGCACGATGAACGAAGAGCTGCAATGGTGAATGACGCTTCCCGGCTACCCAGGTAGGGGAAATGGGCTTTTCCAGGTTCGCAAAATTTCGAGTTTTTGACTCAAAAGGGGGGGGGGGGGACTTTTTTGAGCCAACGACTCAATAGTCTGTGCCGCTTTGCTGCCCAAGGGTTGGCCTAACCCGTAGGCTCAGGAACTAAGGTACAGTTGTTTCCTTCCTGATGTTACTCCGCATAGCAGGGCCATATTCAGCTTTTGTAGATTTCAAGTGTATTTCGAGTGTATTGTACAATTCGCCGGCAGTCACCGTCAACCATTGGACAATCGGAGTGTGGGCTTTTCAAGACTACCCTTTTCTAATTTGGCTTTCTTCGGGGGAAGAGAGCATCATTGTTTCCGTAAATATGGGAATGCAGGTCGCCTAAAGGAAACAACTCACTGCTTTCATGCCCTTGTCGAAGAGGGCGCCTAAAGGAAACAACTCACTGCTTTCATAACCTTGTCGCAGAGGACAGTACGAATTTACCGTTATTTCTAGCATTGAGACTCACGGCTCTTCGTTCAGCTGCTCTCCTTCGACCTCCACGTCGCATCCTGTTTTGAAAGTTTCTCGCTTCCTCAAAATAACTTGTTTCAGGCTGGTTGCTGTGTATTACAAGGTCACGTAAGGGGATAAACAATACAACTCAGTACTTCGGCTAACTGCCTTGTGCTCCAAAAATCCCTATCCTCTTCAAATTGAAAAATTTCCAACCAAAGTCTTCTAACCGACACCAATCTCGTTACAATCCTTTGTAATTTACTACTCATAAGTTTGCTAAAAATCCATCGACAGCCCACGACTTGAAACCAAATTGCACGAAATTAGCGAATATACACTCATTTGCAAACCAATTTGGTTCTTTCGAGAGACTCACCTGGAACCCAGCTGAATCTCTCGTTTATGATGTTCTCGTTACAATCCTGTGCAGACTTCAAGCACAACTGAGGGACAAAGACACTGAAAGTATCCATTTATGCCTCTGTTTTTTATATGAAGCAAGCAAGAGGTACCGACTGCAGGTGAACAATGGACACGGATAACTGATAAATGTATATTTTCTCCAGCCTACAGGGCTTTTTTCGTTTGGAGAGGGGGCGTACACAACATACAATGCACTGTCTATTCTTACCAAGTACATACATTCAATTAGTCCTGACTTTCAGCCCGAATCTATGGCTACTGTCATTTTGAGGCGTATCTTTATTCCCGCAACACGAATTATTGATTTTCCCGAGAAGTGACTGGCTTGCTGGATACTGTTATGGGAACGTGATTCTACTGCTGCCTCTGTTACAGACAAGGGCAGCGCTGGTGGAGAGTGGGCGATGGGGAGAAGTGACTGAATCCGATGGCTGTTTGTTCATCTATCTGTTCTCCAGACCGTCGCTAGTTTGCGGGTGTGTACTATCCTCGAATCTGATTGGTTAGTTCGTCATCCTCACCCAGACTCATACTCACGCTGCCTATGTGGACATGGGTAACACACCACTGGCTGAAGAATAGCTCATATATGAAAGAGGTGAAACGTTCACAGGTTTTCCCCGCGGTTAGCCGCTAAATTGTCTTCACCACATAGGTAGTTAGCCATTTTGTTGTGATGCTGCTATTCATCGACCAGGACGAACCACAACCGGCAGTTTTGTGCTGTTATATGTAAATTGAATAACAGTCGCGGAGTCTGTTACCCTAAGAAGATGACTGCCGAGCTATGTACGCAGACCTCACCATGCGATGTCGCCATAATACAAACGGCGACGACTATCGATCCAACAGGAAGTAGCCTTACGTCGAACAAATCACTAAGTGAGTTTGAACACGTCACGTCAGAGGTCCCTCCTATCGTGAACAAGACAACCGAACAGGATTTAGCCACTGTCAGTTACCCGCTGACCCCTGTACCTCACTTTGAATCCACGAGCAACGGTCAAACAAACGGGGACATTCAGCCCAGCAACAATTCGAGTGCGACACCATCTGTTCCGGCGGGGCTCGCCGATCCCATACCTGCTTCCCCATCCAGTGGATCGCTAGATCAAATGGAGACTAGTACCGCGGTTGCAGACCTGCTCAAAGGAGGCAAAAACATCTCACAAAACTCGGAAATTAATCAACTTACACCATCCACATTCGGTCTAAGTGGTCCCGGGGGACAGACAGAGCGAACTCGTTCTTCGCAGTCCAACAGTACCCAGAACAATGGTAAGCGAAGACTATTCGCAATCAGTCTATCTTTTCTGGTTTGGTAGGCGTACGACAGGTTACAATGCTGGATTACTGAAGCATAAGATAGTTCACTTTAAATTGTTTCCATATTCTTAGGCTGTCACAACGGGAAGGATCTAACAGCGCACTAAGCGCCCTTTGTTGGCGTTGCGTTCACTTCCCTTACCAAAGTGATCCTCCTTGAGTGGAGGGGTCCAGAATGGCGCGTCCCCCCCCCATAAAAAATTCTTCCGGCCCCTTATTCAAGCACCGTTTGAATAATTCTACTCGGACGCCGATTTTCAACAGCATTTTGTGGCCGGGATTTTGAATTTTCAAATGTGGACATTATGCTGTAAACAGTCATTCCAAGCTAAAACTCCAAGAAACACTGTATAGCTGTTCCAGCCTTACCGGAAGTTGTTAAGACTGTACTCTTACGGGACTATGTGGGATGCCAAACTTCCGGTTAGGGATGGATCGCTGTTTCATTCAAACGAAACTGCCCTAAGACTTCCCGGTTGGCTATTTTTGGACTAACCTTGGACTTGGGTGTGCGTGTTTATGGAAAGCTGAGTGGTTGGCCCATTATCTCGACCTTCACGACTAACTGATTAAACTCTTTGAAGGCAGTCCCTTTCCCCCTTGTGGAAAGTTTGGCTGAATTCTGGTAGGTAAGATCAAAGCTTAGTCAGTTGACTAAAATCAGGACAAAAGGCCGAATATAGACCTAAAAAGGCATTGAGTAAGCTTTTAAGTAGAAAAGACCGGGGTACTTTATGGAAAGGAGTATAGTTAATATGAAGAGCTGTCTTTTAGTCGTCAGCAAGGTTCATCAGGCCTGATCCTACAATATTCTATTTAAGACAGAGTTGCGGTTGCAACTGTCTATTTCAGACGCCCGTTCCGCTGGCTGAACGCTTTAAACACGAAGATGCTTATAGGTTTCATGATAATGGGCCATTTGATTGTGCTTACATCCGTTTGACGTCTTTTATTCGGGCTCCGCTTCTGTACGGAGTAGAACTTCGGTAGTCAAGGTCATCCGAGTGGCCAGCCAATCAGGGCGTGGTCATTCTTCTCACTACGTGGTTTTCAAGCTCTTTTGGCGATCCAGTCCAGTTGGTTTTCGCTGTACTTTGATTCTCACTTCCCACTGGGGCCACTGCTCATGCATAATCAAACAAAGTGCTAATTGCGAGCCCTCATTACGATCCTCACTTAAGATGAAAAGCTCAAGATACTGAGTGTTTCAAGCTCCATCTCGTTCTGTTCTTAAAATTAAACTCATAAATCCAAGCTCGGTGCTTGTTCATTTGACCTGGCACCTTCGTCATCTAGATTGATCCAACTATGCATCCCCTCTTCAGTTCTCAAACTTGTCCCTTAGTACGTCTCCATTATTGACTGGTGTGTAGCCTATCTCCGTCGTTAGGCAGTAATTTGTGTTCTTTTATTCGGCATGACCTACGAGGGCACATTCATTCACCAGTTCCTACCACCACTGCGTGAACACGAACACCTGTAGACACATGTCATCTGCCTGGACAAACACTTTTCCGTCCCCTACCCCTCCACGGCATGACCTGACCATTCGCCGTCGGCAGTACCATGCGGGACTAGAACAATAGATTATGAGGTGAACATAACACATTGTCTTCAATGGCTAAACCGACATCTCTTTCGTGGGATACTGCCCCGGATGGAATGGACCGCCTAACATGCTCTGTAACCAGGATAAAGCAATGACGTTTGGGCTCCAGGTTTTTGAATGGGGAAGAATTATCTGTTCGCCCCATTTCAGGCTTGTCCTGGAGGTGATCTGAACAGAATAAATGTGTAGTTACCGACTAAAACGGGAAGTGGTCATAATTTAACATTCTTGAATGTTGTCTGGACTTGTTATACTACTTAGAAGGTTGCTGAAAACTCTTCGACAGCCCACGACCGGTGTCGTCCTTCCTCTAGATCATCAGATAGATGCAGTCTTTGAGTTTCCTTCCTGCGCATATCTGATGAGCCCCAAGAAGGGCGAAACCAGTCGTGGGCTGTCGACGAATTTTCAGCAACCTTATGAGTAGTGCATTCCTTTAACTCTGTTTTGTTTGAACCCAAATTGGATTAGTATGTTTCATGTAGACAACAATGTTTTGCGACATCTCGAATATCGTACCACCTGGAACATGAGGCGACCTGATGCATCACATTCAGTTGAAGTGAACCGTCATAAAAAAAGAAATTTAGCCGGATCAGTTGGGTCTCCTGTCAAATTAGTGCCAATTTACTGTGCAATTAAGCGTCTCTGTCAAATTCTTTGATGTTCATTACTGTCGACTGGAAACTACTCATCAATGCGATGTATGAGCGGAACAGAGGGCCAACTAACTGAGATCTATTTGTATGGTGATGAAAACTTTGCAGCCATTGATCACGTGAAACGATAACTAGATGAATGAACCGGTGCATGCTCTCATCTTGGATGATCGATAACCGTAGGCAGAGTGCACGAGTCAATGAGCCAATAAACCGGCCTCCGGATGCTCGGGCCTGTGATTCAAATTCTGCCTAGATGTTCTTTCAGTCAGCGGTGAGTGAACCCGATGTGCTGGGTTTTCTATGGATCCTGGGGAATAAACTGTTTGGTTTTCCGTAAAAACCTATGTCGTATCAGGTGTCTGCTTTTTTGCCGTGAGTTAACTCTGCTGCTCTAAAGAGTTGCTGTTGCTGTTTCTGTGTGACTGTCACTACGATTGATGTGATATCGTTGACCGACGGAAATTTACACATATTCACCAACAAGGGAACAGAACATTCGAGAACTATCTACATCTCACACCTCATTGGCTAATGTGATCGCCCTGGATGATCGATAGCCGTAGACAGAGTGAACGTGCCCCCAATCACTGAGGTAAGCGAACCAATGAATAAGGCTAGGCCATTGTAGTTATGCACTAGCATACACAAGATACAAAGTAATGGATTACCAGTTCAGAATTATTACGGAAAGTTTTCATTCCTATGAGTGGGACTTGCCTTGACCCTTCAGAATTTCTGCAATTTGTCCTTGAAGTCACGTAGGATACTCGAAAGGAATTTGGGTCCATCAAGTCGGCAGACTGATGTTCGTCACTCTCCTAACTGTGACCGTCAAGTCATCAGTGAACAGCAATTTCAGGGTGGATTTTATCCATGAATAAATAGTCAGTTTTTCCCCAAATTATTTTTACCACCTGCTGTAGGTGACATTCAAGACTTCGATCTCTCAAAAGCTGTTAAAGCTAATCTGGTCAGGGAAAGGGGAGACCGAGGATCCACCTTTTTTCTAAAACTCACATGTATGGTGAAGTTAGTAAGACCGGAAACTGGCTGGAGTCTTCGTGGCCAATAGGACATCTTGAGTTTAAAGCCACCAGTAATCCATAAGTTGCACAAAAGATGAGTAGAACTACTATCTCTCGAGGAGCCAGTCAGCACGTGTGCCCACGTGATGTTGATTATACGAATGGAGGATGAACGTCGCTATATTCTGTGTAGGTGCGAGTTAATCACGTCGCTACTCAGCCACCCGGGGTTAGGAGGCCGAAGGTCCAATGCATGCTGTTAATGAACCCCATTGCGGATGAAACGGCTGTACACTGCCTCCCGGCTAACGAGCTACACAACTCAGTCTCTGACTAGGTTTATGGACATTTTGAAAGTCTCCCAACAAGGATTAAGTTGGCTGAGATTGTAGCACATGCAAGACTAGCGTAAATATCCACGTGTCATTAACACGTCGAGATTTGTTGCTGTGACTCCAATGCAGTTACTACCCATATATGTATGGATTGTCAGGTTACTTGGCGATCGATGACTAGCGTAGCAAGCTAACCGAATGGCCACGATGATCAACCCGGGTGCGAGTATCGTTCATATTTTGGTATATGTAAATCAACAGAAATACTGACCTACTCCTAGCAAGCAGTTTGTTTTAGCAAATGACAGTTGTCTAGGCAACGTGAATGAACGACAGAAGTAGGCTAGTATTTCTTAAAGGAAACTACTCACAAGGTTGCTGGAAGCTCTTCGACAGCCCACGATCGGTTTCGCCCCTCTTTAGGCTCATCAGGTAGGTGAAGTCCCCGAGTTTCCGTCAACCTTATGTTCTACTTGAACCCAAAGTGGACTGTTTTCGTGAAATTCACTCATTTGCAAATCACTTTGGTTTTCACGAGAGACCCAACTGAATCTCTCGTTTATGATAGTCAGTTGAGTCTCCCGTGGAATCCGAATTGATTTGTAAATGAGTCTGTTTCTCCAAAATAATCCGATTTGGGTTCAAATAGAACATAAGGTTGACGGAAACTCGGGGACTTCACCTACCTGATGAGCCTAAAGAGGGGCGAAACCGATCGTGGGCTGTCGAAGAGCTTCCAGCAACCTTGTGAGTAGTTTCCTTTAAGAAATACTAGCCTACTTCTGTCGTTCATTCACGTTGCCTAGGCAACTGTCATTTGCTAAAACAAACTGCTTGCTAGTTGCCCAAGAAAACGGAGGTTATCGATTGCCACAGTCATGTGCCTCACCTTTTATTTAATCCTTTTTGGGTCCCATTAGTTGGTCATAGTCCTTCAGGTTTTACCAAACCCGCCACTTCGTTAGGGAGCAATCGTTGTGAGACTAAAGCAGCTTGTCTGAGGGACTAATTGAGAAGGTATATAGCTGTTGTTGTGTACTGCGTATAGATGTAACGATCGAATTGCAGTTAGGACACAAACTTCTTGAGAATTTGACCCGAATACTCTTCCACTACACGTGTAGGACAACAGTTTGCACACATACATGCAATCAGCGACGATCCCCCATTCGCTTGTCTACACTTTGTAGTTGGCAACCAACAGAGCAAGAAATGGAATCCCCGGGGAGCCCGGAATAGTTTACAAAGCCACACCGAGTTCACTGCATACTTGTGATGACAGCTAAGTTTTCGGAACACACTGTTGGCACACTCTCGACCCCGCAATTTGTTCGATTTCCAGTTATCTACGTGTTTAGAAGCTACTGATTGCCTAAGGTTTGATTGTATTGACGTCGACCAACGGGTATTATGATTAGACTGGATTGTGTGGAGATTGAAGATACCACTTCGCCTATTTTATAACAGTAAGATAGTCATCTTCAATCTAATGCACCGATTTTATCAGAACAAAAGTTCTAATGTCCTTGAACATCCTTCATTCGAGGCTGTGTTTCGTGTCCCTACCTATGGGAAACTTCTGTCTAAGCGACACCTCGGAGAATGAAACTGCTTTAGCCATTCCTAGTTGTAGATACTGACTGTCGGAACATCTCTCAATGAGTATCTGGTTCCTCTTACAAACCCAAAACTTATTTTGATGCGCATGCCAGAATAGATCATTTTTGTGAGTTTGACACAAAGTTTCTCGACCTCATTTTGGTTGAACAGCAAATTTTAGCAAAATTCCGAGAATCCACACAAGTTGAAGACCTGCTGATTCAAAACTGACTACTGCTCTTTCAAAGCAATCTGCTTTTAACAAGTATTCGAACTTTAGCTGAAGTCATACGATTCTGCCACGACAATGACTCGATAAGAGGTGTACATTGTTGAAGCTGTTCCTATGCTCTGAGAGCGCCCTCTAATCATCTCTTGTAAATATTTGGTCTGTGAATTCGCAGTTACATTTGGTAGGCTGTTTCGGTTGTCAATCGAGCACACACACACACACCCGCAATGAGCAGTTCACTGATGACACGATGGCTCCCATGTCGATAACTTTCAGAGCAAATGGGAGCTGGTAAAATGGGGTATTGAGCGGTGAACAACCATCAAAGTGGAAGTCAACAATTAACGGGCACAAAAAAACGTTTTCCACCGCAACCGGAGATGACTGAAATCGTATGTGAATCATAGTTGTACAGCTGTGGGGGGAATTACGATCCAGTAAAATCTGATTCAAATAAATCTGTGATACGAAATAGCGGGCAGAACTCAGTCCAGGCTAAAATTTCATTGCCCATAATAGGTTGTTAAACAAAAAGGCCTTTCAAAGGGTTGACGCGTTTGAGTATCATGTTAACACTATGTTAGCTCGCAAACATGTATTTAATCAAGCTTACTTTCAACGAAAATGAGACTGGTAACTGCTGCTTAAATGAACGGATCTGGTGTTAAACTTATAAGCAGTATGTCTCATTGGGAAAATATTTTACAGATTCTGAGCTAGTAATGTGCGTACGTATAAACTCACACTTGAGCGAAAACGAATTGGGTTCTATAGGAACTGAAACGCAAGATGGAAACGCTCAGTAGGTTCTTTCATTTATTTAGCGAGTACGTTTCTAGGTGATAGTTATCCCATCTTGGTGAGCGTTGTTCAGCCCTTTATGCTTCAGACCAGGTACAACGCTGTATGAAGAACCGCAGCGATGCTTTCGCAAGTGTAATATCTATAAGAGAGATCTCCATGACCTGATTGGTGAGTATCTTCATACGAAAACCAAACCACAAGGCTACTTCTCATGTAATCAATTGCCTCTTGCCATGAGTGTTTACCAAAACCCAACCAAAAAGGATTTACCCACTACTGTTCAATAAAAACAATGACGTTTTCCGAGTTTTTCTTCAGAATGGTTCAGAATGGATTGAGCACAGGAAGCCCCAATGGTAGAACAGCTTTCGATATTTCCTGGGTCAAACTGTGGTCAGAAAATCAACGCAATAAGTGGTGTACCATGTAACATTCAATATTTTGGGAGAGTGATAAGAAATTTTGGCCTAAATTTAAAGAGGGATCAAATTAGCAGGCGCTTCAGCTTTATCACTGACTCTGACAGTAAAAGACGTACGAATATCCATGGAACAAAAGTGCCGATGGGAAGGAGAAGAAATAACTTCCCTGTACTATTCCCTCAGGCATAGTAGGCCACTCTATTTCACTCCGACGCAGATAAATACTTGCTTAATGAGAAAAACTCAGAGCAGAAATTTCAATTTAACGCCATCAGAAAGCAAGCTATCCGACCATTCACGCGCAGTGAACAGGCGACCAATCACCTACTCGCCCGCCATTCACATGCTCTTCAGCCATACCATTCTTGCAATCCCCGGTCCCGATGTTTCGTCTATCTAAATAATCAATAAGTGATCGATAGGCAGTGTAAGACAATCTCCTCCCATTCCGTAAAGGCAGCATTGCTCGAATGCAGGCAAACTAAAGGAATCTGGCATACACAGGGGGACGTGGCATAGCACAGTAGATAGGGAATAAACTTTGAGCAGAATAAATCGATTAAGATTAACTAGCCTAGCATCAATAAATCCCTGTGGTGTGTATTGTAACATCAAGTATGCTTATTAACTTGCATCTCGAATGTCCGCAAGCCTGCGCATCGTGCTTCACCTATTCTGGACCTAGGACCTGTACCTTATCTCTTACGATCCAAGCGCTCACCGCAGTGAATCTGGTGACAAGCAAGCTCTGGAGTAGGAACGTAACTAACGCCCACCAACAAATCTTGACACCTGCAAGCCTTTCCAGTAGAAATTTCCATTTAAGCTTGTCCCACCCACCCCCCTCCCCCCCCCCCCCCTCTGTGCCGCGATATTGATTTGCTCACAACGGCGTAATCTGCACTCTAATCATTTATTGTTTACCGTCTCACCTTTTTATCTGTTGACGCAAATTTTTGACACAAATTTTGTAGCAGTCCCACAGAGAAAGCAGGAATCTTTGCACATTACCATGAGTAAATTTCCCCCATCTTTCCAACCCACAAGTGACAGCTTTCTTTTATTTCCCTCATCCAAGAGAAACTTTTACGAATCCTCTGCTACGTCACTCGGTGTTTGCCAGCTGGCGGTCCTGAAAAAATCCTGCCGACCATGTTTCGTTACTGTACATCAGATTTCTGACTCTTCGACACAATTACCTTTTTCGGTCACTTAGATATCCTCCCATGTTCGCCCAATTCCATGACCAGAACAATGATCGGTCTACCTCTACTAGCCTAATACCACTCCATCTTACTGAACGATCACCGCACAACGGGTGATCCAATAGTATAGGTATCGCACAGACGGTCCTCTATCCCCAAAATCTGTTGATGGAACTGTGCTAGTGTTGTTGTGGTTTTGGCCCCATTCGTCAAGCCTTCAGTGTACCATCTGATTGGTTGAGTCGCAACTTCCTTACGAATCAGGTGATACGTGGACCCACATCGCCCCTCGAGAATCGGCCTTATCCTATTAGTGCACAGGTGACGATAGTCATAATACAAATCAGAAGGTGAATGTGCACTAATAGAAGTTTTTAACATGGTGGCGACACGTATAAAATAAATACAATGTGAAATGGGAGCAAGTCAAAAAGGGAACTTATCGGGTGCAAGAGTCCCTTGGTGGAAGTCTGGACGGCAGGAACGTGTTTTTCTCCGCAGTTCGACTGCTACAAGCACTCCATGGTTGTCTGTGAACTTGTGGGGAGGCTGGCGTCCTGCTCCCTGCGCGCGCGCAAGTCTGTGTGTCCTGACTGGGTTCGGTTTCGCTTTATGTAGGTCCCAGTGCGTATACGTGGGCGCGTCGGCACATGAGTGGTCGCTACGCTGACTAGGCGGTGCAGACAATCGATGTCCGATGTGTCAGCTTAATGCGACGTGTTTGTGCGTATGAGAAAATAGACAAGCCTCGCGATCCAGTGAGCGATTGAGTTGAACAGTCAAGTATATGGGTGACGGGGTCGCTACAATCCCCTGCATTACGGCTTTCAGAAAGTTCCTCTGTATATGTCGTTTTCTCATTTTACTTTGTTTTCATTGGTACTGTGTACATAGATTATTGATTGTGGATCCCCCTTTCCACTGTAATCCACGTTTGAGTGGAGTGCGGAATCGAGGAGTCTATTCGCACTGAGGTCAGATGGCAAACAGAAGACAATAGGAGGATTTTGAATGGACGAGTACAGATGAGATATGGTGGGACGGACTACACAAAGTTATGTCAACGTTCGGGGACCAGCAGAATCTAAGATAAGACCAAAATAACGACGGAAGAGTAGTTACGGATAACTCTGACGTCAGTTATCTTGCCGTGGATATTTTGTCAAAATTCGAGAAGCAAGTCTGATCGTTTTGTACCTCGATGAGTTGACCGATGAACAAGACCAGTTCAAGTTAAGCCATTCCGGAGCTGAGGGTCAGGGAAAGTGTAACCCATAACAGAGTCGTTTGCATTCTCGGAGTCTGTCAGGAAATGTAGTAACAGACGAAATCTAGTGAACGAAGGAGGACAATACAGTGTTTTGAAGGAAGTTCGAGTTTATTGGCGACGGGAAGAAGTAAACGACGTCTGTCGTGCACTGTGTGAATGTTTGTGTCAAGAGGTTTTTCGGCAAACAATCCTGTTTGCTACATTCTTAGGACCGTTTTGTATTCAGTTCAGAAGGCACTCTTAAATAGCTGTCTGAAACCGGTGCACACAGACGTACCTTAGGAGTAACTCCCGGACTAGTTGGGTTCCTATCTGTTTGAGCAGTCCCTCGTGGTCAGAGGGGCAGAAACCGGACTCGAGTTCCTGTCTTACTTCAGATTATCAGTAGTACACCGAATTAATCAGATTATCAATACAGTTTTCAAACAAGCCCAATAAACTAACTAGAGTCAAAATCCACTGGGTTCTCCGTGCTCCAAACTGAAAGTAGAACAGAAGAACAAACTTAACTGGACAGTAGGCAGATGTAGTTTACAGGCACGATTGAGCAGTACCGCGATGAGAAATCTGTGATCGGACACGCATTGTAAGCTAGTCACCTGCGAATGGCCGTTATGGTCTTAACGAATCGTCCCATAGTTACGCGGTTGCATTGCTGAGTGCGCAACAAGAAACCTTAACGGTTTCCGGCTAAACTCTCATCAATTTCTCACAGAAAAGCACCTGTCAAGTGAGTTGGATCATTAGACCAGAATCACGTGCACTCATTGTACAACTGAGGTAACTCGTGCCTATTTTACAAATGCGAATCAAGCATTTTACCTTATATCAGGATGATGGACAGCTGAGGAAATTTTTTAGTAGTTCTCATGTAGTAACTCCTTACAAGGCAAAGCAAGTATGCAACCGGTTGCCAAGCTTTTCCTAGAATCTTTGGGCAACGGGTGACAAAGCAAGACACGTGAAACAGATTAGTTTACTTGCGGCAGTTTGCCACCTCCTTGGAACTGAATGATTTAATCGGACTCTTAAATATAACGAAATCCCAGACAAGCCTGCAGAACCACTCTGTAACAGTCTTTTGGTGACGACCAAGTTACGGCTTTATTGATTCTTGGTGGCAACCACGAATTTGTCGAGATCTCATAAGGCTGCTCGAAAATGTCTACGTTTTAGCTAACATCCCATTGAGATTAGTGCTCACAACTCTGCTTGCAAACAAAGTGCCTCAGAAAGGAGAATAAGTCACAAGATCAGTGGGCCTTCCATCTGAGAAGTCATCACTCAAAAAGCCAGTCAGTATGTGACCACGTGATGTGATTGATCAATGAGTAGCGCTGATCATCCACTCGTGGTCGAACGGGTTATTCTCTAGCTACTGCCCCTAAGGCTGACAATTTCAGTCTCCCTGGAGTTTCTTGAAATGAGCATTGCTTATGATTCCCAATATGGTTTTTCGTCACGGATGGACATTAGTTACAGGACGAATCGAAAAATTCCAAAATGTTCTCACACCGTCAACAGTGTCAGATGTTTTCTTGATATTCTAGTCAAAAGGTAACATGCGCTGAAAAAGCTAACCAACCCGTGGATTCAGTCCACAGTGTAAAATTTGTAGAAGTAGCTAACCGGATTATACTATTATACATGTGTCACTCACTTGAACGTTTTTGGAGTTAATCGCCATCGCTGGTAATGCAACCATGATCATGTATGCTCCTTGAATCTTTGTCGTTTGCCTAAAGATAAGTGAAAATAGGTCTTTCCTTAGTTCCGTCCGATCAAGGCAACCTTGGAATTCCTTATTATTCTCGAAACTGTCACGCGAACCGTTTCGTGACGTCTGGCATCTCAAACTGATCCAGTAAGAAATGAATGGTGGTTTAATTTTCAGGACGGCGGTCCGTAGGGGTCAACGGGACCGGTTTCCTTCTTGTTCGTTAGACAGGTGGGCTTTCAAATGAAATCTAGCCGTTCAATTCCCGCCTTCGATTGTCTACTGGTTGCTACGTAATGTAGGTGAATCTAGTTTATATACCGCGAGCACCCCGGTATCAACCAGGAGATTCCGAAACTTCCTTTAGTCTGAGAGTCAAGAAATTACCCGGATCTGACTGACTCTACGCTGGTTTGTCCGGCCATAATCCGGGGGTGACTTGCGCTCCGACAGACTTGCTTTGTAATACACTGTCTCTTTAGACAGAACTCGTGATGATAAACGGGTTCATACGAAATTTTTTGAGATAAAATTTACTCAGTGATAAACTATTGCAACAGAAATGTAACCGTTTGTTTCGATCAATCAAAGCAAAAAGCCTTGTGGCGTAAAATCATTATCATCTAAAGCCGTTGGTGCATGTACGTATCGGTTATAGTTTTTGGTCAGGCAGTCATGGCTACATTTTGTGAGCCAACCATTTCTGGATGATAAACTTCAGACTATCTTGGCGGGTTATTTCAGTAGGACGTTTTGTCAGTACGGAGCATAAAACGGTACTTGAGATGTTCCCTTCTTCTCATGTGTATTAGGAATGTGTCGTTTAATTCGACGTGCATTGTCTGTCAGATGTTCTCCCTGCCACGGTTCTTCGTTTTACATAGTTTTTGCATTTTTTGTATGCTCAAAATTTGGTGTTTCTCTTACTTCCAAAACTTTGTCTTGATGTACGTTGAAAGCGAAACAGATGTGAGACTTCAAAACGTGGACATTCGGATTGTAAACTCGACGGTCTGAGTCAAACTGTCTGGAAATTCTTGGGCATAATGATTGTTTCACTGTTGCAAGTAAATCGACGAAGATAGTCGTTATGGTGTGTGGGGGAGCAAGGACAGAACCAACACACTGATGATGTCAACGTCCGATGGGCATTTCAGACTGCCCAAGTGAACCAGAGTTTTTACCAGATTTCCACAAACCCTGTATTCAACTTGTCTAGCTCGAAATCAAATCCATTGTTCTTGTTTTTTTCCAGAGGAGCGAAAACTGTTTGTGGGCATGCTAAGCAAGCAGCAAGGGGAAGAGGACGTCCGGAGGTTATTCGAACCATTTGGAACGATTGAGGAATGTACCATACTCAGAGACCAAAGTGGAAACAGTAAAGGTGAGAAAAGGTTCATTCGAGCCCACGTGCACACTGTTATGTTTGGTGTCAAGGAACAGCCGGTTGGTTATACTGGTGACCCAGATAAAATTATCTATGTGACCAACGTCTCTTTATGACTTACTACTTATAAGGTTGCTGAAAAACCATCGACAGTTCACTTCCGGTTACGTTCTATTTTAGGCCTGTCAGGAAGGCGTATTCTCCGAGATTTGCCAAATCGTTTCTCTTAGCTGAACAACGGACTTGACACAAGTTGAAACTGAGAGAGTCGACGTTTCCGATCCACTCGAGTGTCAGACTGCCACGTAATCAGTGTGTGAAAGAGCACTTCGTTGTTCACCCTTGAAGAAAGGCTGAATAGAATTCACGTATAGTGAGTGCATAAGCGACAAAACACAATCTGAGCAAAAATCCAATGAGCTACAAGAAACTCACGTTCCAGTGATGGATGGATGGATGGATGGATGGATGGATAGATAGATAGATAGATAGATAGATAGATAGATAGATAGATAGATAGATAGATAGATAGATAGATAGATAGATAGATAGATAGATAGATAGATAGATAGATAGATAGATAGATAGATAGATAGATAGATAGATAGATAGATAGATAGATAGATAGATAGATAGATAGATAGATAGATAGATAGATAGATAGATAGATAGATAGATAGATAGATAGATAGATAGATAGATAGATAGATAGATAGATAGATAGATAGATAGATAGATAGATAGATAGATAGATAGATAGATAGATAGATAGATAGATAGATAGATAGATAGATAGATAGATAGATAGATAGATAGATAGATAGATAGATAGATAGATAGATAGATAGATAGATAGATAGATAGATAGATAGATAGATAGATAGATAGATAGATAGATAGATAGATAGATAGATAGATAGATAGATAGATAGATAGATAGATAGATAGATAGATAGATAGATAGATAGATAGATAGATAGATAGATAGATAGATAGATAGATAGATAGATAGATAGATAGATAGATAGATAGATAGATAGATAGATAGATAGATAGATAGATAGATAGATAGATAGATAGATAGATAGATAGATAGATAGATAGATAGATAGATAGATAGATAGATAGATAGATAGATAGATAGATAGATAGATAGATAGATAGATAGATAGATAGATAGATAGATAGATAGATAGATAGATAGATAGATAGATAGATAGATAGATAGATAGATAGATAGATAGATAGATAGATAGATAGATAGATAGATAGATAGATAGATAGATAGATAGATAGATAGATAGATAGATAGATAGATAGATAGATAGATAGATAGATAGATAGATAGATAGATAGATAGATAGATAGATAGATAGATAGATAGATAGATAGATAGATAGATAGATAGATAGATAGATAGATAGATAGATAGATAGATAGATAGATAGATAGATAGATAGATAGATAGATAGATAGATAGATAGATAGATAGATAGATAGATAGATAGATAGATAGATAGATAGATAGATAGATAGATAGATAGATAGATAGATAGATAGATAGATAGATAGATAGATAGATAGATAGATAGATAGATAGATAGATAGATAGATAGATAGATGTCGTTTACTTATCACAAACTAGTGCGTTTTGAACTACAGTATCATACAATCGCACGGACCATAGTCAAAAGCTCATCCTTCGTTGTGTAATCACGTATCGCTGATTTTGTGAAATCTATATCATATTTTCCGGCCACCGAGTATTTTAGAGCGGAACAGTCTCGAGGTTGAACGTTTTCCCAAAACCAGATGGGATTGACACACACACCGATCGCGCATTTGCTCATTGACTTATATCGATTCGCTGACCAAATCGTTAAGCCAGTCTTCGGTTCCAATCCAACCAACTGACTATTGTTTTTGGTGGACACACCCTAATCCATGTGCCGTTCTCCGCCCATTCCTACCCCGTTAGGTTGTGCATTTGTAAAGTTCTCGTCACAACAAGAGGCTCAGTCGGCGATTCTTGCTCTGCACGGGAGTCAAACGATGCCGGTATGTCCCAATTTAGACACTTTCTCAACAGACCTTTGACGATGTTCGTCAGTGTGACCAGGCTACTGTGTATTGTATTTTAACATTCCCATGTGAGCGATTCTCAGGTATATTGATCCGAAGTTCGATCGATGCTCTTAGTGTTCGACTTTATGTTGACCGTTGGACAATAAAAGAATATCTTTCGAGGGATTAAGCACTTGCACCGTGTCCTACTGGTTTTTCATCTGATACGGAACGATGAATATGCAGAAGAAAGCCAGTGTTTTCATACACCTTAGTATAATACTCGCCCAAAACCACTCCGGCTGTGATTTTGGTCCCAGAGTGATTTTAAACCTTAAGTCTGACTCACTGACTCACTCTTCCCGGATTTTTTCAAACCCCGAGCCAAGATTAGATCACATCGATGTTTTTTCAAATCAAAACTACTCGGATATCGATTGACTGAAGTGATGAGGGAAAACAAAAGAGTTCGTGTAGGAAAAACCGCCGTAGCTGATTGGTTAAAATCGCATGCTGCTGAAATTCAACTGACTTGAGAGTGGTGAGCAAATGCCGGAAGCATTCACTCAGAACTTTAGACCAACTATTCCCGAATCACCTTGGCATCATTCAGCATTCGACCACACCAGCAACAAACAGAATAATGCGCCAATTTGGAACATATGTAGCTAACATAAGTGTCCAATTAACATGAGCATACTGTTATACAGTCTCCGGTCATTAAAAAAGTTTCAAATAACGCTAACACGTTTATTTTGGACATATTTAGCTGTGTCCCATCTCTCACTATCTGCAGTACTCAACACAACACCCGACTTGTGTAGATTTGTGCCACCCCCCTCCCCAACTAAGGAAGCCTGAGCGTTATTTGAGCATGGTTACTGGTCTCCAGCCTCTCAGCATTCATTCGATCAATACTTAAGGCGGTTTCTCTCTGACATAAGGCCACTTAAATGTGCCACATTAAACTTTAAAAACAAAGGATCGATAAACTGTACCTAGATATATAGTCTCAAATTGCAAAACTGTTCGTTCTGGGATGAGGGTACCTGTTTTGCGGTTTTTCCAGATGCGAGTTTGGTGGTTAGCTTTGGAATGCTTCGTCCCCGATCAAAGAGAGATCATCACCACACACTGATGGTAATCTACATCAATGGAAAGACGATTGGTTGGAGGCGAATTTTAGAAACATCTGCAGTGCGGACGAAGGCTGACAAGCAGCTGAACCGAAATGTGCGGGGAACTGCTGAGGTTACTTGTGATTTCCGAATGCTTATCAAGCACGTACGAAGAATGGGTGAATCAGTCAAGAAATGTTATGAGTCAGTCCAGGATGCAACCGGTGAGACAGTAAACCAGATGACAGCAGAACTGTCCATGGGATTTCGAAACTAAAAGCACCTGAACGCATCCGGATCGTCAGACGCTAGACAACTGAAGTGCTACAGAATATCAACACCACATGGATGAGCTTTTTGACAGGTTACGAAAGAATGTTATCCATAGCTTTTAAAGTAGCCGTTCTGTTTTTGTTCGCCGTCCTTACAAGAAGAAGGCAGGGTCTAAGTGTGGGTTGAGAGGTATTTTAAAGAAACGTTGTTAGGCACGTGAAAAGAGTGTCCTAGACATACAGGTGCCATTTAAAACCTTGGACGTGGTCGGAGGGTTACACGTTTGATTTGATTGAAAAGCGCGCAAGGAGGTCGAAAAACCAAGGAACGAACAAATAGATTTGTTTTGGCTAAATTAGCCACTCGACAGCGACAGAAAGCAGAAGTGAACTCAGGATGAGTGATACAAGTAGCTAGAAAGTAATCATATTGTTTTCAGAGGACCATTGAACGTCCGAATTCTAAGAAGGCATTAAATCAGGTATAGTACTGATCTGCCACGATCTGCACTGCATATAGTCCAGCATAAACCTCGCATGTACGACTCCGTCGCGAGATAAATACTGAAGCTATCTATGACGCAAAAACTGACAGCAGTGGAAAGATCGATGACGTCGTCATCATCGGAACATTGGCTTTACTGCTGTACAACTGTGTCAATTTATTTGAATAGAGCCTTACAACGGAAAGCAGAAAGAAACGGGGTAGATATGGTGGCCCAGGGCCAACCTGCCACAAGTATCCGTGGTGGATACCTTCCAACACTCTATTGCACAGTCTGGATAGAATCTGACGACACGAATGCCACTAATATCGATCCAGCTTATCCTGTCAAGCACAAGGATCCCATCCTGGAAGGCGAAAAGCACCAAAGACACCCAAACTTTCCGTAACATCAAGCCTATCTGTCTTGTCAGATCCGGTCCACCTCTAGGTTTTCGGCACTCTGAAGTAGATACGAAAAATGACGTTTGTTTCTGCAGGCCATAAATGGTCGTAAGCCCAGACACCAAAGCTTGCAGTACTGAATGCATCGTTTGAATAAAGTACAATCCGCTTAACCAGAAACACACTTCTAGATCAGCTCATCCCAAATTCGCCGGTTATAGCTAATTCCAGCTACGGCTGTGTGACATTGTTAATCAAAGATGCCTCAGATTCTCCGCCGGGAGTGGCAAGGTCTCACAGACATACATCACTACAGCCCACATTTTAGTCTGACTTACGCGTCCTTTGAGATCCACCGATATCCTTCTTGATTGGTAAGGCAACTCCGGCCTTTAAGAGTCATGCGTCCGTCAGGCTAAGTTCAGAGCTACTGAGAGTTCGAGGTTACGTAGTTCCAGAACCAAATTTATGAAACCTTCCTAGATTGGAATCCTCCTAATGATCGGGTCGAGTGATCTCGCTGAAACGGCTAGAAACAACTTCGACCTCACAATATTTAGCTGGATAATAAATTTTGCACCCACATACCCTAAACACACTTGTGAAATTAGGCCTTCAGGTTGCATTGTGCAGACCTTTCAGTGGCTGAAATGATTCTTTCTCCTTAAAGGTCTCAGTTGAACGGGTTAAACCCGCCATGACCCGAGCAGGGGGAAAGCGAAAGAAGGCTGGTGTATTGACCATTCGAAGTGCAACAATGGTACTTTTCAAGACAGTGAGAATCTTTATTTATATTTTTGTTACGAGCTGTTTTTGAAATATTGTAGAAAATGTCCGAATAAGTAGAATCAGACGACTAGTGAGTTGAGATGAAACTTTTGCTAAAAGTTGAAGCTACTTCATTCGTTGAATACAGCTCAAAAAGTGGAATGTCAGGACGACCCAATACCAGATTCATCCTTCTTGGGACTCATCAAGTACTTAAGTTGGATCTTTTCCAGACAATCCCCGCCAGAAAATTAAACCCCGCCACACAAAGAAGACTAGAAAAAAGAGAATATGGAATTTGTACTTTTAGTTTTTAGTGAAAAGGATGAAATTGGGACATGCCATTATTAATTTGCATGAAAAGGTCCGTTTTTCGGTACCTTTGCCACCAAACTTACTTAAGTTGGATCTTTTCCAGACAATCCCCGCCAGAAAATTAAACCCCGCCACACAAAGAAGACTAGAAAAAAGAGAATATGGAATTTGTACTTTTAGTTTTTAGTGAAAAGGATGAAATTGGGACATGCCATTATTAATTTGCATGAAAAGGTCCGTTTTTCGGTACCTTTGCCACCAAACTACTCACACAAGTAGCTGCTCACTAAAGATCGGTATGTACCGCATTGGCGTTTACTCTACATCTTGTAGAAGTGACAAAGAGATTCAATGGTTTGTGTGTGAACTCAAGTCATTGGATCCACAAGGTTTCCGGTATAATTAACCGTTGGAATCTGCAAAAGCTGCCAGGCGCAAACTTCGCGAAGAAGGTTCTCCCAGTCAAAAGCGACCGTGTGGCTAACAGATACTATCTCTGAGCAGAATTTGATTTTTGCCAAAGTTTTGGGACCAGCAATAAATGAACAGAATTACTATCCTAAACTCCATCCTAGACCGCTCCAACCAAGTTCCCTTTCAAAGACCGATTTCTAGCCGACACTGTCAAGCATTACACCTCCACCTGTCAGAAACAGTTGAAAGTGTCATTTGGTGGCCATTGTTGCATAAACGTTGCTGATACATCACTTTGTGGCTTTGCAAAAAAGCGTGTTGCCGTCTCCTTGTCACGAACTAGAGTTGAAAGTGTCAGGAAGTTCATTTAAGGTTTTAGGTCCGAACAAAGAATATTTTTGCACAAAATGAACCAAGATGCGCACAAGGAGTTGTTTTCATCAAAAATAAGTCAAGGTTGTGTGCGTACATTTGATTGGAGCTGGCAAAAGTGGCAGGGCTTGACTTTTCGCCTATGCACTTTTTGCATTGGCGACGGGGTTTATCTGGAAAAGATCCCTCAAGTTGGTGTAGGCCTCGACGGCTGCTTCGTTTATCTTGTAAATCGTCAAAGCATGCATCGGACTAATCTGAGTGAACTGGAGTGTTCCTCGATCGGGTGAATTCTAAAACCCATGCGCAGACTTTCCTAGGAATTTCAGGAGATGGGCCAAATGAAGTTAACACACTTGTGGCCCCGTCATGTCAAATTAAGCTTATATGTTTTACCGGCTTTCCGTAATTACATCCTTCAAAACTACAGAACTGGGCTTACCAATAAACATATCGCCAGTTTTACCTATCAGGATAATAAGTGCTTATCACTAACATCTTCAGTCCAATTCGGTATCTCGTGCATTGTCCCAGAAGTGTTGGTATCCAAACTAACTGGTGTGACAATGTGTGCTATCGCGTCGGCGAGGTAGTCGCTGACTGATAAACAGACTGAAGCGTCAATTGCGCCAACTGACTCTGCACAAATGAGCATTGACCGATCGGAAACGAACCTTGGATGTCGACCAATCAGCACATGGGATCATGCGCTAGCATACAGAGCCCTTCCGCTCCCCTCTCCCTAAATAACCAATCAGGGATGAAGGTCATTGGGTCTACGGGCAGATGCACCCATTCACAGCATGCCTGCCGACGCACCGTATTGCTTTGGTGAACGGAGATGCGGTCTCAAACAGTGATGAGACTTTATAAATCAAACCACTCACATCAACTAAAAAACCAAATCTCAGATTGATTATACTTACGGCGTTATACAGGTATGCTTATCTTTTCACTTTGTATGGCAAACACGCCTGATTGGGCTGTTTTTCGATTCTATTGCGACCCATTGGCTATGTCAATGTTTGTATCGGGGACCATTCCCAAACATCAGACGTCTTTAGCCACCGATTAGGCACACTTTCCATGCTTTCAAATGCCTGGACTCGATTTACACTCAAAGAACAGACACCAAAGACTGCTACATGTTGATGTGCTTGTTTTTTTGTTCTTTGTCATCTTGAAGGGTGCATCATCCAGTATCGTGGTTAAATTCGCCGATAGCGAGAAAGAACGACATACAAGAAAAATCCAACAACTCATTGGACCCATGGGTCTGTTCAACCCGACTTTGGCACTCTCGCAGCTCAATGGGAACATGTACTCCCAAATGCTTGAAGTAAGTGTTGTTGTTTTTTGTTGACCCAGGAAGTGTCGCTTTTTGTAGCCGGTGGTACCGTCCGGTACGCAACAAGCAAAACTTGGCGGTAGATCATCTCGAACACCGTCTTGTGTTAAAGCCTGGATTGCGTGAGGTATGACCGACTGTCTGAGAAAGAAAGAAGAAAGCGTTCAGCTGTAGCACCCTTCCGGTGCCTAGCTGCCATGCCATCCGAAGGAAGCACGAGGGCTGGGATACTGCCAGGTTGTCCAAGCCTAGACAGGGGAAGTCGAGAGGTGGAGGTCGGATTCGAACCACGGACCTTCCGTTCAGTAAATTCGCGCTTTAACCACTTGGGCCATCTCGCCCATGTTGATCCGATGACTCATCTGAATCTAGCTGAATTTCTTGTTTGAGCCTCCAATCAAAACTAAATTCGTGTGCGCCTGTCGAAATTGTTCATAATTTAAAGCCAGTGCTCTATAAAACTAAACAAAAGCTCCCGGTTGAGCTGTACTCAACAGGCTTGGTAACCTTGAAGAAATCGCGGCTTACAGCAGTGGATGGCTATTTGAACAGAATAACCCTAACCGCAACGATTGAGCTAAGGTTTACATAGGACAAGCTGTCAGAGAATTGCACACCAGAGCATAAAAGAAGGATAAACAAACCAACAAGGAATGCAGAGGAATATCAAATGCTAGTCAAAGACTCAGTGATGGCGGTACATGCCTTAGACACGGGAAATAGAATAGATCTGGAAAATGTGGAAGTTTTAGGATGGGGACTGCGATTCACACCATAGCGGCTGATAGCCGAGGTGGTGGGAATTACTAGGCATCACAGTGGGAAGGGATCGATGGTGTGGAATTGGCGAGCGTAAGGAAAGCGGCCTTGAATAAGCCGAGTTGATACGTGATTCTGTGTGGTTGTCAATCCACGTAGAATGACTAGCAAAACCTGGGGTGTGGGGGTGAAAATCCCAACCCGACCAAAGGTCACAGCATCCCTCTTACACAACGTTCTTAGTACTAGTTCATCCATACAGACGGACAGAAGGTTCAAACGACGTTCAAGAGGTATCATCAATTGGACCGAACCAGAAGAACTAGGCCCTAGGCTGGACCCAAACACATGTAGGTTTCCCCCTGTTAAGCCATGCAGATAGCTTCTAATATCAAAGATGGTTTCAAATTGTCTCGAGAGAGCACCAACGACTGTGGGTTTCATTACTTACACCCGCCCTCTTTTGTGCATTCAGTGTGACACAGGTTCCAAGATCCACCCCCCATTTCTGAGCAGCGAGATCTATCAGAATGGGGACTTGTGAAAATTTCGCCAACTTTTACGATATAGTGGCCGAAAAGCCTTCAAGCTTAGCACGGATAAACGCAAGGACAGACCCTGGAAGCCTCCACTAGTTTACTCAAACACTGTGGCTGACTCACACACGAAAACAAACCGGCAATATTCTAAAAAAAAGTGATTTGCGCAAGAGTTCCACCAGTGTTCTGAACAAAACCGCAAATTATATGGGATTCGTCGAATCAACAGAGCGAAATCAACACGTTTATCATCAGACTGCACGAGCATCTGCGAACAAAGCCACTGTACGCTTCAGGCGAAAACCCGCGACCACCGACCAGCGATCAAATTAACTATCCACATGGACGGTTAGACGAATGCTATGTTGGTGTACTTGCCAACACCTCCCCATCATAAATACCATCGAGGCACACAATCGATGAAGTCAACTCAATGAATAAATTAGATCGCAGCTTCTCCAGAACTTCTTGTCCATTCTGTTGGCATCCCCCGAAGCTTTTCCAGGAAGCCTGTAAGCCCCAGGGACGTGGATGGATACCGCAAGCGAATGACCCTATCGAGCTTGCGTGTTGGGACTGACAGCCCAGAAGTATAATGTTTAGACTAGCATGGACGAACTGTGCCTTATGAAGCACCTATGAGGCACCATGAGTGGACTCTCTTTTTTCCTGCCTCATTCTGGTTAGTAGAGTTTTCAGCGACCTCATGAGTAGTGTGTTGCGTCCAATGCGGATTACGTTTAATCAACGAACACATAATCACGAATAGAATTTCCAAACGTTGGGCGTTTTGTGGTGCCCAGAACGAAACTTGATGACACAGAGGACCGATTTTAAGACGTACTTCCCTTTTTACCGTTCGGCAAGTTAGCACCTCCCAGCACAGGATTTCAACTTCATGGGGATGACCAATTTCGTGCGTAATAGTTAAAAAAAAATCAACGTGATCATAGTCTCATCAGTACCTACTGCCCTGTTTTACTTTGAATTCTTATTTTTGACGTGATTTAAGTAGTTGAAAGATTTAGAGACACTGTAGATAGTAATCCCAATATTTCCATTTTTTTCACTTTTTCCAATAATTCAATATCTTTCGCTCGCGTAAAGATTATCTGTCTCCACCAATAATCTCTGCGTTCCAAGAATGAGTACCCTCTGCACAATATGACCCCAAAGTTACAAGGATAGGTTGAAAGGAATGCACACGACCTGAGAGAGTCCTATCTAAACACAGCTATTCGAGAGTCCAGGAGCACTTCAGTTAACTTACTTGCAACACAGCAGGCTTATCCGTCAAACCCTAAATTGACTTTCAAAACACAGAAGCTGATCCTTAGCATTGTAACATGGAGGCAGAACACCCTTCTATCTCAGACTACAGTTCCTTATAAACGCTAGAAGGCTATGGGGTCAGTTTCCTTCAACGTCACGTCACTTTGCTTCGCACGTTCTTCTCCACAGTCTGGTGGTACTTGCTGTCCTTACTGAAAAGGCTACAGCCTCATTTTCTCGGGTTAAAACCACCGCTTACAGAACCTCTTGTCCCAGAACAACGTTTCACCCAATGTACGGCCTTTCTAGCTAACAGACAGTTTGACGTTTATTCTCTGGCAACTTAACCTGGTCATTGGTGTCACGAACCGAGAGTCAGAAGACCACCTTATCACCAGGCCGCTCAACTTCCGGTAACTTAGACAAGCCTGCCTCGTTTCTTCATTTATAGATTCCCCTGTATCATATTCCGTGATGCAGTTCTCATTTCCACCTTCTGTTGAATTGTATTTATTACTTCCATGGCCAGGAGCTTTGGTTCATATAGTGCAAGCTCCACTCGTTCATGGTAGCGTGGCTTAAGTCAGCTACATCGGAATTCTCACACAAGTAATACGGCGCAATCAGACACACTAACCTATGCGCCTGATTGGCTGGTGCATAGAAAAGCCTCAGGACGTAGCCTCTCCGGTGATTGGGCAGAGAGAAAATCGATGAAGTCGGCGCATTACATTCTTATTTAAATGAGGAGAGATTTTAAAATTGTTACATCGTTTCACTCCAAAAGCTGCACGCATCTAATAAACGATCCACTTCACAAATGGGCTACTCCTCAGTTGTGTTCACATCACTCTCTAGCAACATCCTGCTGAGAACCAAAATCTATGCATTCACAAGTGGTTGACTTGATTGATCGTTTTACCGTGGGCATAACCACTGTTTAATCCTTGCTTCTTGTATCTTCCAACTTTACCGCCCAGACGTGCTCATTCGTGTACCTTTTTTGCCCCGTTTGAGAGTACACCACCGATGAGTACCCCGTCTTAAAGATTTCTTCCATTGGTCACCTAGTTAGCTGGTTGCCACCGCTACGAACGCTCGTGGTTTGATAGAGCTTTTGTGCCAAAATTAACACCACTACGCGCCAGTCAGTTCATCGACTAATTCCCACAAACTAAACCGATTCAGCCGGAGAATTTTCATCTGCAACAGAGGTAATTACTCTGTAAATCCAATGACCACATCATACCACTCTCCAACTAAATGTTTCTCCCCAAAGCATGTGAGAATGTCCACCCTCCGTTGGGAGCGCTTACAAATGCATCCGGTTCAATGGTCAATCACATTTTAACTGGTCTGAAGCTGGAAATGAGTGCGTCGATGCTAGCGGAAACTCTAAAAGTTCCGGTTGCGTTTTGACTTATCTTCCCATAGATGACAGATGGTTGGATGACTCAGCAGTTTTCGGTCGTCTTCTTGTTCCGGGCTGCCTGTTTGCTCTGACAGTGAATCTCACGTGACCGGATACGCTTCAAATTTGAATGCGTGCATCTGTTCGTCAGGTAATAAGACAGAATTCACCAAATTCCCCCATCACGCTTATGCCCACGTTTTGGGCAAACCAACATGATTCCTTTCCCCCAACTAGGGGGGGGGGGCAACCCTGCAATACTAGGAGGGGTTTTCATTGGTAGATGTTAGTTCTCCTGACTGTCAGTGAAAGTAGATGGAATTCTCTATTGATACTGTTCGTCAGGTCATGGGTGTTAACCCATTCGCTTGTTAAATTGGAGAGCTGGAAACCAAGGTCTGATTGGCTCTTAGATGAATTATCTACACTGCAGAAAACAGCAGTCTATCAAGGTAGCGCCCTCCTGAAAGTCACCTTTCTCCTGTTCACCAAGGAGCGGTCACCTCCAGGAACGGCCAACTTCCTTCTTCCAGATGATCTCCCTTGAGGATAACTACATCACTTTTGTTTATTAAATACAAAGGTTCCGCTTCAAACGACCTACCAGGAACGGCCAACTTCTCCTTTCTTCCAGATGATCTCCCTTGGGGATAACTACATCAGTTTCGTTCATTACTTACAAAGGTTCTGCTCCAACCCCCTGAGAATAATTCTCACCTCGCGAAATCTCACAACTCGAAAGAAACCTGAAAAAAGCTACCAAAGTTGGGATCTTTTGGAAAGCAGTCCCCCTCTAAACCTTCATTCACACCAATTCACCGTGGTTGAGTTGCAGTGGCAAACGTGGATGAAGTTCCATGAGCATAGGCACGTCCGGTGCTAGCATTGATAGCCGTGGAGTTATTGCCCACCCTCAGTTCAAGACTTCCTGCTTATTACCACTCCGACGAAACAGCAAATCCATATTTCGGGAAGACAAACAGTTTGTTTTAATGGAATTGTCCCGTACAGCTTTTGCGATCACACCAAAGAAGGGGCCGTTACAAAATTCAACCGATAGTTGGAGGGGGTTCTGTCACAACACTTTCAGTGTTTTCTCTTCTGTATGCAACTTATGCTACCTGTTGACTAAAACGTCACGTGAGCATCAAGCCCTATTGCATGCGTTGAAACAGCTAACACACGTCACGTGAGCATCACGCCCTATTGCATGCGTTGAAACAGCTAACACTTTTGTGCAAGTCAACACTATTTAGTCCAACGTAAAATTTCCTAAGAATGATTTTAATCCACACCCAAGGGTTTGTGGCTGATGGGCAGTATGAGGCTTAATTTGGAAGGAAGAGGCATGCAGTGAGTTCCAGTCTTGGCGTTGTGTGACAAACACTGTTGGCGGACGGGTGATCGATCATAACAGCTAGGTGAGCTCCAGGGTCATGGTTTAAGGCAAAGGTAAAACCGTACGGAGCACTCAGGTGTAAATATGGTACTCTAGGGGATTGGCATTCTAAATGACTTGCCCTGCATACAAGTAAATATACACTACCGACAAGTTCGGGCAGTAGTACAACTTACACTACCCCATATTTTGAACGAATCAGAGTCACTGGTTATGGACAGGACGTGGTGTGGAGACGATGAATTATGAGGAGGCTTCAGCTCACCGTCTAAAAAATCGTTCGAAAGTAGATTGGGCCAGAAAACACTAGCACCAAATGCGGAGCGTGTGGGAACATCGACAGACGGTTTGAACCAATCAGCTGTGACCTTGGGTGACCGGTCAATAACCGAAAATATTGCGCCATTCTCACGACACCGCAATGAATAGTTACTCTATGTGGGGCTAGTGAATCGAATGGGTAAATTTAGATGTCTCAGAGACCAAGGGGAGAGCTGCTGACCAGATACTAGATGGTTAAATCGTTTTGTCAAGCCATATCTCAGTTCGCATGCTTCATTCTGGTCAACTAGGTGCCACGTTACTCAAAAATGAGTACGCCAGTATGATTATTCTGAAGCAACAAATGCCATCAGAACAATAATGGTTAGCGTTATATCTGCTGGTTCGCCAATCTGTTATATCTGACTGCTGACCCGCTCCAGTGCCTGAAAAAAGACTCACAGAAGGGAACACAACAGCCATATTCCGAACAAGCGAGTGCGAGAGTGAATGTGCAACGGTCTCAAGCTATTTATTGGAGGGACATTGTCTGAACTTGGTCCAATGCTGACGCACACGGTCTGGCTTTGGTACGATGC
>NW_008751752.1:892139-956014 GCF_000715545.1 Opisthorchis viverrini | reverse complement strand
GGTTCGCCAATCTGTTATATCTGACTGCTGACCCGCTCCAGTGCCTGAAAAAATACTCACAGAAGGGAACACAACAGCCATATTCCGAACAAGCGAGTCGAGAGTGAATGTGCAACGGTCTCAAGCTATTTATTGGAGGGACATTGTCTGAACTTGGTCCAATGCTGATGCACACGGTCTGGCTTTGGTACGATGCTTTGACGGGCTGCACATTGCGGGGGCGTTGTTTGACCTTGACCAGCGCTGACTCTCGCTGCCTGGGTTTGATACAAGGTTGTGAGGCGCTGCATATCGAGGGGGCGTTGTCTGTCTGGTCAACATCTAGCGGAGCTGAGAGTCTCAGTAGATTCCAGGCATTCGGTGGTTGCTCTCAGGAATGTGACCTTCCTGATAGTTAGGAAATATGGGACATCTTTGGCGAGTTTACAACTAAACAGATGACTGACGGGTTGCGCTTAGTTTGTGCGGGTTTGAACCATTTCGTTATACTCAACATGCCCCAACGGGTTCCCAACACATCCCCATCCTGGTCCTCTTGTTCCAGACCTCAGTGTCCGCCCCCACCGCAAACAGAAAGGAAGACAGGAGAATCATCTGCTTTGTTTGCTTCCGTTGAATGTCACATGCTTACGCGACATTGTTCTACACAGTTGGTTGCTTTTGGCTCCTCAGTATCGACCGTTGAAACTTCCTCCTTTTTGTTCACGTGCTTCCATCCTGAGTCATCGTCACCCACAATTTCTTCAGGTGGCGCATCAGGCCAATCTGATGACCTTAGAATCTTAGCCCCTTTCGTTTCAGTATGGTCATTTATGTGTGGTTGAGTGAGTCACGCCACCAAGCCTGATGAGAAACGGTAGCTTTGTTTACCAGTTTGGAAGTACTCAAGCAATCTGCAAATGACTTGACAATCGAGCTTATCCCAAGTGAAAAGAGCATTTAGGCAAATAAACTTGCCATGTCGTCAAAAGTACTTTCACCGTGGATCAACAATTCCCAGCACATTCAAACCCCTTCATTTTTGTCAAACCCAGCTACGAATTGACCTGTCAATCACTAGTTTAATTCTCAGTGTGCCATTCCTTTCCAATATGTTGAAATCATTCATACTCAAATCCAAATATCGACGTTTTTTGTTCTTATCTGGTGATTTTTTTCAGAACATGGTACAGACCACCGGTTACATTAACCCAGTGGCAGCCCTGGCTCTTCAGCTTCAGCAGGCCAGTCAACTTGCAGCGGCTAACATTCCCAGCAACGTTGCCGGTCTAGCAATGATGACATCGTTGGGCAATAACAGTGCAGGGACTGGTCACCTTTCCTCACTTTTACACGCCTCACGACCAAACCACATGAGTCCCTCAACAACCAATACAGCCTTGAATGCTGGCTGTCATCCCATGGCTGCAGCGTTGAGCGCACATCATCTGAACCCTCTCGCCCCACAGCTCGCTGCGCTCTCCACCGTGACCACAAGCAACGCTCCCGATTCTGCAGCCAATCCAGCCTCGGTGAGCGGTGTCGACGCGGCCACAATGGCAGCTGCAGCGGCTGCGGTTGCCATGGCTACCGCTGGGGGCAACGGCGCAGGCGTTGGAGCTCCTGGACCAACAAGCACGTGTGGATCAACTATAAGTGTCTCCTGTGCCTCAAACGGGATCAGTGCACAAGCCTTGGGCTTGGGAGCCACAGCGAACGCAGCCCCTGGTCTCGCGCTCCACTCTGTCCCAGGAACGCATCCTCCGAATCCCACCCTCAGCGGTTTGATCGCTGCGTCCCTACCGCTCGGGCAGACAGGTAAGTGCGAAATTACTATTGCTATGTTATTTGAGCTGACTTTGCTCAGAAATGTTCTGTTGGTGCTCACGAAAACCTCACCTAACCTCGTCCTAAAGCTACAAGCCATAGAGGAGTTCTATGACCACAAACAGCAATCAAAAACCGCCCACGTGTGTGCTATGTACGGAAGCGGGTACGATCAATGGCTATGCGCGACCTGAGAACGAGCGCACAATCCCCAGTTATGACGCGAGCCCTACCACTCCTAGCGCAAAGAGGAGAAGACCAGACCTTCAGAGGAGGGCTTTTACTGCCTCAACCAAAGGCGAATTACAGTGGGAGCAACGTCGTATATATAAATTTCGAGCGACCTTGGGGAGCGAAGTCAGTTAATGCATACAAAGTATAGCTGGCCAGTAGGAAAAGAGCGCGGTCTTTACGGACTGAGGTGCAACACGGCGGAAATGCGCGAAATTTACAATTTCAAAAATTTTTGAAAATAAATTGGCAATAACTCGGAAAATAAGCAGTTTTGGGGATACTGACATCCCCAACACCTCCCCTTGTAAAAGAATGTCAATAACGGGTTTTTCGGGGGTGCATTTGAAAAAGTGTGGTTTGACCTCAACGGCGATCTGTCCACCTCTTGGTAGAAGGCTTGGCTCACTGGCTGCTGTGTTCTGTGTTGCCGGCTGCGCTGTATCAGGCGTGGTGGCCTTCAGTTCAAAGGTGTCTAGAAGTATGTCGAGCGGGAGTTCGTTCTGGGGTGCCGGTCGCTCTGAGAGATGGCATGGACGCAGTTGATTCCTGTGCCGAATCCAGATGTCATGGCCCACAGAGACGTCGTACGTTACGCTGCCGCGTTTTTGTAACACGTGTCCCGCGATCCAACGTTCATGCCTTGGTCGATAGTCTCGAGCAAAAACGCTCTCGCCTACTTGGAACTGGGCCGGTTTTGTATTCACGTCAGGTTGGGAACGAGCCATCGGTGCCGGACACATGGCCGAGTGTTTACCATGCAATGAATATCATTCTAATTTATCAACCGTAGGTGCTTGTTACGGATGGCTCTGCACACTTGCTGTTCTTGCAGTCAGTCTACCTTTCGATCTGTACAGAATGATCTCAGCGAACAAGCCAACGACCACCATACTTGCTTTTCTTGCAGTCAGTCTACCATTCGATCTGTATAGACTGAGCTGGAGGGAGTACGGGAAATGCCAAAAAATGTGTTCAAATTTCTGAGTTGAATTTTTCGTTTGATACCATATTGATAACTTTCGATGGTTCTCCTCACCACGGTGCCAAATAAAACAGAGTCCAAACTATTTCATCTTATACCAGGGGGTAAATGCAATGCCGACACACGTGTTCTCTTTTTATGTGCAGTTTAAATTATACTACGTTTGCAGATAAGTAGTTACAAACTGATGTAGATCTAACATTTATTTACCATCCTCCCTCCATTCCATTCATGGTTAGCATTCTCCAATGCAACGTTCAGTTTGAACTCCCTAGCATCCCCGATCTCTTGCCTCCCCACGGATGCTATCTCCCAGTTGTATTCCGGCGTACCCTCCTATGGCTTAGGTAAGTCATTCATACACTGTCGTACAATAAATCTTCCACCATTTGCCTAGATGATTTGTTTCGTACAGCCAACTGACTGTAAGCAGTACGCGGAAGCTTACATCTCACCCACATATATGGAAAGAAATGTCGTAGGTTCTACAGTTTCATCTTGCCGGCTGAGGCGAATGAGTAGTGAGATCTCGAAATGGGACGCAAAAGCTGTGAACTGAAAGAACTCAACAAATTGATTGTGTTGAGGCATGGCCCGGCAACCTGAATTGCCATTCTTGTAGCCCATCTACTGGTACGCATCGGTGGTATGTTTGTGTAAGATACCGCGAAAAGTTGTAACGCTCGTGGCCGAACGACTAAGTGTTCAAACTACTAGCCGGAGGTCGCCGGTTCGAGACTCTCTGGGGTCTCGTGACGAGTCCCAAGGAGGATGAAACGGCTGTACAGTGCTTGTCGGTCCTTTAGCACAGAGTGGTTTCACATCTCAGTTGAAAACCCCAACGAGCCGCTTCTCACTTGCTCGGCATCAGACTAGGTTAAATTACACTGATGACCCCAAAAAGGAGCAAACTATCTCGTGTGGCTGCAGGTCTGAACGACTTGCCACATCTCTCCAACGTTTTCGTCAACCACATATCGAAAAGGCAGGCGGTCCTCACAAGTCACGAGCGCTAATCTGGTCGAGCCACCTCAGTTAGGCTATTTTTCGATATGGCTTGTTTTTATTTCGAAATTTCGTCTTGTACCAGCCCGGGCCTTCCAACTAGTCCGAAAACGTTTGTTCCGAATTGGTTCTAGCTTATCCCGCAACCGCCGTTGCCGCTGCAGCTCAGGCAGCAGCTCTGAACCCGTTCACCAACCTGGCTCAACAAGCCCTGAATATGCCCGTTCAACAAAAGGAGGGAACTAAAGATTTGATTCTCACAGGTGAGTGATGCAGACAGAGTTTGTCATCCAGTTTCACTTTGTTGGTACGCGTTGATCTACTTACTCCGTACCCTCTGGAAAGCCAACAATCTTAAAGAATTTTAGTCCTCACAGATCAGTCTTCAACAGAGTTAAATCAGAAAAACCAACCGTTTATTTCAGTTGACTCAATCATCCAATGGGTGCGTGTGAAGCAAGACTAGGACTCTATACGAACACGTGACAATCGATAGGATGGGCCAAATGGCCTAAGTGTGTGTAGCACGTGCGTACCACGTGACTGGCTGAGTGTGTGAGTGGGTTCAAATAAAGATGAGGACTGCGGGAGATGGAGACAGACAAATGTGTTGGGTGCAGTGGTCGCTCTCCACAATGGACTTAAAAACAGACATCAGAACACGGCACTGAAGTAAAATTGTCGCAGCGTACGGTAATCATGCACGGTTCGATTGATTGTCGCGAGCCTGCAAATCCGGTAACATAACACCGGACCTGTTCTATAAGTTACCTGTATTTAATCAATGTCTAAAACAAGCTGAGCAGTGATCACACCTTAATTTCTTATCATTTAATGGTCGAGGATCCCCTGACAACCTTCTTCAAACGAAACACTGTACCTCATAAGAATTACCTCTCAGGAGGGCAAAGTGCAGAGCACTGCTTTCGTACCAAGAAAGTGAATAGTGAAACACGTCTATCCGAGTGGGATAAATCTTTTGCGCCGTCACCGATTGTAATGATGATGACGATGATGACGAAGATAACAACAAAGACAGAGGCTTATTAAACCTTTGGCAACAGAACTCGGACCTCGGACATCTTTCAAGGTGGTCTTTTGAAAGGCATGTTTATTGACCGACCTCCCAGTCACGTGGCTTATATCGCGTTATTGACTACAAAAGCAAGTTCCTCCTAACAGAACTTTCCAAGACCAAGTTTGGTCGTAAGTTTCTCGTTAACGAACCAGTTTGATGCGTGTACTCCCTCAGCCTGGAAAGTACATAGATTCCGTTAAGAGTGCCATTGGTTATGATGGACATACTCAAACTGGATTCAATCCCAACTAATCCTCCCCGTTTCATTGTTTGCCCTCACAAGCAGGTCACCTAGCTCCAGAGCCACGGTAATTTTTTTTCATTTTCCATACGTTTTCAATTGGAAAAATCGATGGCTTAATCAAATTGTCCACACAGTCGTCTCGTAACTCTGTTAATCTTCAAATGAGTTGGCTCGGGTGGTTCTATCGTCTTCTTTTCGTGTGGTCCCTCTTGAATTGTGATCCACCGTGTTCCCCTTTCTGCCTATAAAAAGTCACCAGCTGTTCAATGTAGTCAGACGATGGCTGTTTGGCGTCGTTTATCAGATGTATTTTGGAATATCAACCAAACTACCCGCCTTTTTCGATTCAGCTTTGTCTGTTTAGCGTTGGTTCATATCTGTTGATGTCTCAGAAACTATTTTACTATCTGTAGTTCCGTACAGTCGTTTGGTTGTATGTTGTCCTGACTATCAGGAGGCACGAGGTGGAGGGTGTCATTCACGGGCAATTGTGTAACCTTCGTTTTCGTTCCGTCCGGGTACAAAATGGGGGACACGGTGACGTTTGAAAAGAGCAGCTTTCGATTATTACTGGAAGTAACCTTCCCTCGGGAAACGTTAACTTGAAGGGTAGTGCCGTTATGAAACCGCCGGCTTCTTTTTGGAGGAATGCATTACTTTCTGGAAGCTTCAGGGTTAAAGAAGGCTGCATTCCTTGCTGCCCGGATCAATATGCTTGTTAGTTTGATTTCCACTTGCCTATACGGATTTGCAGCATCACCTGAGACTTTATCTTTATCAGTGTTAGGCGGAACTCCACACGGATCCCTCTTTACCGCTCCCAGTCAGGTGCCGCTACGGCCGAGAAGTCCATCCCGCGCAAGCTTGTCCGAAAATTCGGGACGCTTGCCGGTCCGGCACCAAGCCGAGATCTGATTGGTCAAAAGTTTGGACCTAACAGCCAATCATGACCCAGTATTGGCTGAATGCCGGTTGCCAGTGCCGCATCCAGAGCGCGTCGGTCAGCACAGTCGTTAGACAAAGGTTAAATTTCTTGTGAAAAGATTTCTCCCAAGAAGGAGCATTACATACAACTGGACTTTTTGAAATCCGCAAAGTGTGTTATATTACATTAGCATGTCCTCTGGACGGAAACTGCTACTCCCCTGAAGGCTGTTGGGAGTGTTCTGTTCTTCCATGGTTTCTTGTAGGAAATCGAATTTGGCACGGCCAAGGCGGTTCCCCCGCTATGACCATTTCCCATGCTCATTTGTCACTGTTGGTTAACTGGTTAGGATTAGTAATTGTTGCGCAATGATAATATCCGTGTTACACAGAGAACAGTTTTGTGAACTTTACATTTGGACGGTTAGGATTTGACTCCTTGTAGTTTTCCATCGGTTCATTCTTGAAACTGTTGTACATCTGTTGTCTCAACAACGCAAACGAGACTTTGAAATGAAACTGCATTGAGCGGTTGTCACTGTTGAAACGCACCAACTATTTGGTCCAGAGGATGACAAATTTGCCAAGTGGTGCGTTGGCACGTCCTTTGGGGACTGCGGCACGTGTTCATCAGGAATTACGGATGGCAAAGCGGTAGACCTGCCTGCGCAGACAAAACAAATACACTACTGAAGTAAATTGCCGACAGACAAACATGTTACAATAGAATGTACCGGTGGATATGTTGGCTGTCATTACGCAAACGTCCTACTATGAAAGTTTTCGGTGCGATATAAAGGTGACATTTTTCCTGAATTTCAAAAGCGGTCACCGTCATATGGACACATCAGATACTGACACCTGTAATCAATCATTTAACTAAAATTGGTCATCCAGCCAGCAAAAAGACCGTTGCAGCATGAGCCCCGTTCTCTTAGTGTAACCAAGTTACCGTAAGTTGGTTCACTACCGGATTTTTACTTGAAAATACTTCACTATCCTATACGTTGACTCTCTAACTAGGGATCTCAGTCATGGCATATCTTCCCGGTACCTTTTGTAGCACTATCTTCGTTCAAATGAAGGTGATCAGGCACAAGGATAGATCAAACCGTCAGTGCGGACGAAACTCTGCAATTACACAGGTGTGTAAACAAGCTAGTAAGGCTGAAAATGATTGGAACAGCTTTTTGTTTCCTCCGACCCATGAAATTTGATCTTTGTGGAAGGGTTCAACGGCAATCATCGATCCTCGCCCTTATCCAAGCTCCATAAGCCTATAACTTTAGAAGAACTGACTCGCCATATTTATTGTTGGTCGGTACTATTAATCGAGGCATTTACGTTATCACGTGTTGATCTTACCGGGCCGACAATATGTGGAACTCCAGGTGTGTTGTGTCCCGGTTGTTGGTCTCACTGTTCCAAGGTTTAGTTACGCAGTCTTAGCGGAATTGCACGTAGTACAACCAAATCGGTGATTGTGTAATGCTGTTGTCCAGCCCGTACTGTCCCGGCGGGTGAGAATGCGTGAAGAGTTGGAGTCTGTCTACGGTGTTTAACGTGTTCTTGTCCAATCTAATGTTCCGTTCATTTCTCACCCAACTGATAACGTTACCTGGATCGCTCGCGCACCCCGCCAAGGCCCCGAGGGATGCAACCTGTTCATTTATCACTTGCCACAGGAGTTTGGAGACCCCGAATTGGCTCAGATGTTTATGCCGTTTGGCACGGTCATTAGTGCCAAGGTATACGTTGATCGAGCGACCAATCAGAGTAAATGTTTTGGTAAGTTCATTCACTCCCATTGGTTGGAAATTCACGAGTGTTTTGGTTAATAGCAGTAAATCTACAACGCCCAATACGGATTGTTTTTTTAACCGTACCGTAATTTCGGATCCTATCAAGATGGAACGGACTCTTCCATTTGAAAAAGCGATCGCAAACAAGAGGAAACCACCTTTATTGTGGAAACATATCCTGACAAATCCTTTGTAAACTTCCTAACCAGCGGTTAAATTTTACCTTACTTTGATAATTTTCACAAGATGTGAATATCGTAGAAAAGCCATGAAGCTATTGAACTGTTAAGCTGGGTAAATAACAGCTTGAAACACAAAGTTTATGGGTAAGTTCAGGGAAAAACAGTAGTTATTCGGCTGGGCGGCGTGTAGGGTGCTTCTGTGTGGGCAGATATCGAACGAACAGTGTATGTCACGAGCCATGTACGGAAAAAAGACGCAAGTAGGCTAACAGCAGAGGACAGGAAAGATTCTCCGTTGCGACCAGGCTGAAGTGTTCACTGACAAGTCATTGACGTGCTATCGGTTGGCCAGAACAGAATCTCGTAGTGCGCTGATTAGGTGTGAGGTGAAAAATCTATCGCCGTTCCCGAACCACTGAACAGCACATCGTTTAGCACAGCCCACAAATTTGAGTTTAAAAGCCTTGGACCTGCAACGCTTGAGATAAATCGGTGGTTAGAACGCATACTAACCGGGAAACCCGTGGTTCCAACTCAACACCGACACCCTAATCGATACTCTCCAAGCCTTTTAGTGACTGTCGTAAAGCTTCGATCTACCTGTATCAGGAAGGTCTGATCCTAAAGTAACCTTTGGAACACCCTGAACCTACTGCTGCACCAAAGTCTCAACAGGAAAGCCGGCAAGTATCCAGGATAGTCAATCATTCAATCAATTCAGCAAAAGCTGATGAGTGTTCTTGAACGCCACAGAAGCACGACCGAATGTGATCAACATTCAGGCTTTTCACAGAGGCACGATCGATGTTGATGGGTGTTCATTAACGCTTATCCAACAGCCTAGATCAACGTCAGAAAGTCCCCTTTAAATAGCGTGGGGCTGTTTGTCGTAAAGCTTCGATCTACCTGTATCAGGAAGGTCTGATCCTGAAAGTAACCTTGGAACACCCTGAACCTACTGCTGCACCAAAGTCTCAACAGGAAAGCCGGCAAGTATCCAGGATAGTCAATCATTCAATCAATTCAGCAAAAGCTGATGAGTGTTCTTGAACGCCACAGAAGCACGACCGAATGTGATCAGCGTTCAGGCACTTCATAGAGGCACGATCGATGTTGATGAGTGTTCACTAACGCCTATCAGACAGCCTGGATCAATGTCAGAAAGTCCCCTTTAAATAGCGTGGGGTCGTTGAAACTTCTGCTCTCGTACTCGCACGCACTCACGCTCTCGCCCTCGCTTGTTCGGAATAAAACGGTTGTGTTCCCTTCTGTGAGTCTTTTCTCCGGCACTAGGGGCTGGAGCGGGTTAGCAGCAGATACCACAGGTTGGCGAATCAGCAGATATAACAACCTGCATCTAATTTGGTTTTGAAAACCCGAGAACTTATTGTGACATGCACTTTTGTTTGAGGTTACTCACACCAGTAAAGTACACTCATATGCACACCAATTGGCTTTCAGAGAAGACTCAACTAAACCTCTCGTTTATCATGTTCTTGTCTAACTGAAAGTGCTGCACAAAGGTCGCCTCATTAGGCACGACACTCGAGATATTGCGGTGCATATTCCAGACAGAATGCACTTTTATAAGGTTGCTGTAAAAGAATTTGACAGTTCGCGACCGGTTTCGCCCTTAATTTGGGTTCATCAGGTAGACGTGGCCTCCAATTTTTCGTCAACAAGATTTTCTGCTTGAACTCAAACTTCACGAAATTCGCATACTGCACTTAATTTCCGTTCGCCAAACATTTGCGTCACTATTTTCATTACGGTTGTACTTCGGCTTTTTAAAAAAATTCAAATAGCTCATAGGTGGCTTGTTTTCAGAGAAAAAAAAATCAGACATCAAGAAAAGCTTTACATTCAATTGCAAAGAAAATGGTGTCTGAAATTAGAAAAACAGCGTAGCCTTGGAATTCTAATGTTCTGAGTGACATGGAAACGGAGTTGTATCCTGTGAGGATAGCGAGGATAGCTTTGACCAATCTCGTCGGTTCGTTCTCTCAAGGATAGTTCGGCTAACACTGCAAGAAAAGATATAATGCAGAATGCAAGTCAAGAAATAACGTCACATTAATTTAGGGCATAAGACGGGGCAAAATGTTGCATCTATCTTCACTCTTGGAAAGTGGGATCTTGAAGTAGCAAAGATGAAATGTTCAAAAACTACTGCATCGACTTTTTTGTCCCTGCGATCAACTATTAACCCGTGTGAAGTGAACTTGAACAGTTATCTTTCACTAGGTGTAAGATTGCATGGACTTTCACAAGAAACCAGCTGGTGACAAACACTGATGTTGTACGCTTCACGTTGTGCGCTTCACGCATTTTCACATGACCTTGATAAGGCGGTAGAACCAAGCAGGTTACGAGACACTAGAGTGACTGTAGTGTTCTGTTAACGTTCTGTTAGTGTTCTGTCGCCTATGTGGGAAGTCGTAAAAAGTTTTCTAATCAGCACGTGACTCAACCGACCAGGTGGATAGAACCGTGGACTACCGTTTCGATAGCGGGAGAGTGAGTTCCGAAATGAGAGCCCTCAAACTGTCTCCAGTACACATGCTGCTCTAAAAATAAAGACGCTTTCGACATTGTGTCAAGCAACGTAACTGGACTAAAAGCGAAGAAAAATAGCTACAGAATCAAACAATGTACGAAATATGCACGTTAGAACGATTCGTGTTCACAACCAGACCCACCTAAGGTTTGAAAAACTCTGTAAACTTATGGTTATCCTATAGATTGCTACAAGAGGATGAATTGTATCATGCCGCATTCAATCCTTTTTCTATTGTCTACAGGATTCGTCAGTTTTGACAACCCAACCAGTGCACATGCAGCAATCCAGGCAATGAATGGCTTTCAGATCGGTATGAAGCGGCTCAAAGTTCAGTTGAAACGTCCAAAAAGTGATGCGACCAAGCCATACTGAGGCTGTTATTGCAGCACTCTTTCGTGTGCAACTACCCACTGAACAGATACGTCACATTCTCTGTTTTCTACACTACTCCCCACTCTTCCGTCCATTTTATGGTAACAGTGTGGCAGTTCATTTGCCATTATACATTCCAACAATACCTCCCTTTTGACATACAACAAAACCACTCAAAACTACATGTACATATCGAAACGGTCAAACAAATCCACAAAAACATCGAATCTGCGCTACCCACGGGAGCCGGAACAGAGGCAGTGGTGGTCTGCGTTGCCATCGCCGTTGTTTTTTAATAATGTTAACTACTTTTACTTGTGTCAGTAGCATGTTGTCACCGTAGTTTTTGCACCCACCCGACGAACGTTCAGTTACCGTTGTTCGTGTGCCATTCGGACTTAACTATGTCCTATCTGTTTATGTGATTCTCTTGCTTCGTGTCGTCGATCAAATTTGTTAATTTATCCGTGTTCCCCTATGTTATCTTCCATACTATTCGTTTTCCTTGTTGTGTTCGCAGGAATTAGTCTAACACTGCTCGTTTATGCGTGCGTGCCATTTCCGATATTAACCCCTATCTTTGTGATAACTTTTGTGTCATTGAGAGGCAAACTCTATCATACAGTGTATCACCACTGCCATCTTGAAGTTTCGTTGTCACAAATGGCACTTTGTAACTTGACAGTGGCTTCCTCGAAATCAGGAGGTGTCAACACTGCCAATGTCATCTTGCCACCGTGTGTTCGGAGCCTCGCCCCGTATTCCGCGCAAATTGTCCATACATCAAAGAACAATAGTACATTCCAGTTAACTGACCTACAATACCTACGTTCAATTATGTTCTATTTTGACCTTTCTCTCATTTCAGTTATCAAAAACACCAAGTATCCTGTTTTACAATGACTTGTCTTCAGACAACTTATCGACAGTGCAATGACCTGAGACTTGTTAACTTTGGTCACACATGTGCACTGTGTCTGTGAAAGCTAGCAAACTAGTCTCAAAGCTGTGACTTAATATTTGAATGAATAAAATTACACTTAATGACAGTCTGAGAAAAATGTCTTCTTTTTGTGTCCAATTACGGGTGTATTTTGTGTTTCGAAATTCTGTCCCCAAACGGGACTTCAACTCTCTAAACTTCCCCGAGGAGGAACTGTGTATGAAAACAAAATACGAGACTTAGCTGACAACAAACGCTGTCCTGGACTATCCAGGACAATATCACTTTTTTGGTGGGGTCCATTTTTGTCAAAATTGGTTATGCAATCTGGTACTGATTGGTGATTTGCAAAACCTTGACGGCAGAAAAGTTTGTAGAGAGTTTCTGTCCACTGCGGTGTCCAGTAGCTCGATAATTGCTCGATATTGGTCAATGTGTCGATGCTCCGGCAGTTGTCGCAACGTAGAAATTTGGTAGTGTAGCCTTGTCCAAGGCAAATGCCAGCTCACTCCTCAAGAGATACGGAAAGTATATGGTCATCAAGATTTTGGACGCCACAGATACGTAGCTGATTTCCAGATTATTTAAACAATCATTCAGACATCCTGTTCTGTTCTGTAGTTTGGCACACTGCACCAATATCTCACCAAAAAGGTTGGTGAGCTGATGGAACAGCTCGTTTTAGAGCCCCGCGGCGTCCAACAGTATTTAGTTGGCGAGGGTTGGTTGAAATGAGCTCACAAGTGCTCCATCCGGCGATCAGTATGTCAGTGCATGTTCGTTATTGACATTCTATCAATATTGTAGAACGATAGTCTGAAGCCGACCAATATGAGCAGTACCTTGTGAGTAGTGTGTTACATCTATAATTTATATCGCGATATCTCGAATATCGTATATACTCAAAAATCAGGGAGTCTGGTGCAGTACATTCAGTTAAAGAAATGCGTCATAAATTAGGGCTTCCGCTCGTCTTCATGCGTCTGTAGTAATGGTATTTGCCTCAGCTTAGTCCTCGGTCTGAGCCTCCCAAGCTAGCATTCACGTCGAAACAACCATCAAAGGTGACCAACGTATAGTAAGTCCCAAAATGAAGTCAAGAGCACTTGTACAACATCTGATATATACAGTGTAAGCCGCGACAACTTTCTGGAAACTGCCATTGGCAACCGGCATTCGACCAATACTTGGCCATGGTTGGCTGTTGGTTTCAACCAATCAGATCTCGGCTTGATGCCGGACAGGCAATCATCCCAAATTTTGGCCAGTCTTGTGCGGCATAGGCTTCTCAGACATAGCAGCGCCTAACTGCGAGCGGTAAGGTGGGATCCGTGTGGAATCCCGCCCAATAGAAACTCCCCGAAAACCAAATTAGTATGCCGATGAGTACATTAGTTAAGGCATGGCCTGTGTTTCTAGTCGCCCATGCAGGCTGTATCCCAACACCTTCCTCTGTAGTTCCTTACAGTCTTGGACGATCAACCGCTATCAGTTGTGGGGGCTAAAAGGTGTCGATGTCTTCAGTTTATGTTACCAGCTAAATGCCACATGAACGCATTAATAGCTCGTCATAGTTACTGTTCGACCTCTGATCCTGAATGTAGGATTCGGATGAAAGTTTATTCTGAAAAGCGACAAGAATGCCCGGGTATTTTGGCTTGGGTAATTAGTCCAGTTTGGTGGCGTAGATGATCACACAGATGGATTGTAGACATGGCCGTCAAATACGCGTCCATCCATCCATCAGTAATCTGTAACTTTGTGGTCTACCTGCATCCAAATTTTGCCTGTTAATGGTGTGAGCAATGTTAGAAGTTCCTTCTGGTACTGATAGTTTAGGATGGCCGAGAATAGTCTATGGTGTGAGCCGTTCTCTACGGTAGCCCTGCAAACCATCAAGGAAGCTTGGCCGTCCAGACTGCGGTTCTAGCATTCTCACAGTATTAGGATTACATTCTTCCCTTAGGATCCGCTTTCTTCCTATGTCGGTTGCACAACTGAGTATAATATTTGTTGTTCGTTTCACTGAGGCTGCAATCACTAGGCGCAGAGGTCAGGAATGAGCAGCGCTTCCTCTATTCTTCTCGCCTTAAAAGAATCTGTTTATTTAAGTGTGCGAAGGATGCTATTTCTCGGTTTCCAATCAGGTAGGGCTACCTGGGAGCTATTACTAACCTGCAGTGCTCAAAACTGAAGCTACTGAATCTCCCGAGTAATGCAGATGACAGGTAATCTTTGAACAAGGCAACGATGACTTCATACGAGGAGAAGAGTTGGAATTTTACGACCATAAATTCAAGTAAACCACAGTTTCAGTGTTACCCAAAGTAGAGCGGTCTCTTACCCAATCTGGCTGTACATTAAAAACATTCAATTTCAAAGGAGTCTTGGACGAGAACCTTTTATATCCCTTCGAGGGTTGCCTCACAGAAATAGCACATGTGTGGGATAGAAAAATTTTCCAGAGACGAGTAAGGTTTTGTAGACATTGTGGTGATTTGTAAAACTTATGTACTAGTAGAATGGTGTGCCCTTTTGCTCTGCAGGCGTCATATCTCCGGTTGGTAACCCCAGATATGAAAGCCTCTGAGTGGAATACTATTTCGCAAGGTGGGAGAGTGACTTAAGGAGTGACGTGATTGCAGTTCACGCCTCTGGATGAAGTCAGACGTCTCAAGATCTCGATGCTCCTTTGATTTCTAAGGTTATCGGCCAGTATCGCATGTGAGCGCCCCCACCCACTAAAGCCCCATGATCTGAAGTCAGACGACTCTTCTGCGAACCCACTTAAAACACCAGACGCTCTCTTCAACACCTCAGTTTGGTGACAACAGCTCCGCCACAGTAAGTCATTGAAACGTGCTTCCCCGGTAAACCCACGTGTGCGGTAGGCCTTTTGGGAGCACGAATTGCCTGGGTCAGACTAGGGGTAGCCGCCAAATTAGACCATCCAAAAGGGACCACCTCAAGGGAGAGAATTAAATATCCCTCGACCGGATACATTTTCCATTCTGCGTCAAACAAAACATCCGAATGTGGTACAGAGGTCTCCAGGGAGAGCCATGAACTCGAGTTTCACTCTTACTGGAGGGTAACATTACTGCATTTCCTTCACCATGCAGGGACTCCAGTGGTTCAGAATTGGAATCAGACAAGTAACTGAAGGGTAGTTCAGCTAGCAAGTTATTAGTTAAACAACAGAAAATCTTTCATCGGATTTGACATATTCTACCCAATCTCCTGAGCAAGGAAAGCAACTATATCACCATTGCGTTGACTTTCTATTCTCCCAAGACAGAACAGGATCGGGACAAAAGATGAAATTGGGAAGCATGTACCGAAGTCTGATCGTTGAGCATAGGAAAAGGCAAATGAAGAATGGTCCATTGTTATATATAACCTTATATATAATCTTAAAACAATACGGACATCTGTTCGGAGGCGAGCCGTTCCTAATAACCGAAACGCAGGTCAACTGGACGGATGTGTCACGTGCGGGCTATGGGCCAAACGAAGGTGTGCCCTGATAGGTCAGAATGCCAGCCAATCCGGATCGAGAACCTTTGACTCGACACTTCTCGCCTCCTCAAGGAGATGCTAGCGCGACCTTGTGGAACACTGAATACCTTATAAGTATAGTTGTAATAATCTTTCCTTGTCTGCATAAAGGACTGTCTGAAGCTACCGCGCCTTTTGATATGCCATGGTGGGTGGAGCAGGAAGCCAAGGGCCGACACAGAGTTGCACGACCGTTCAACAAGTCACAGCAACATCCATAAGAATCGGTCTGCCAAGTGGTTTTTGCTTTGTCTATCTGAGTTTTCATCAGATACAGCCTGTAGTGCACACATACCGACTGTGTGATTGTATGAATCGATGAATCAGACAACCGGTTTGTAGTTTGACATACCGGCGACTGTTTCCATGCTATCAGCGGATGAGTACGCCTATTCAGATAGGGTAAGTCTCCATGTCAGTGTACTCCACAGACAGAAGTGATGGCTTCTCATGCGTGATAACTTTGTGTTCACTCGATGTGACGTCTTCGGTATTATACACTCAACCACCCACCCACCCCACACACCATTCATACCAATCGTATACTACTTTCTGGTTTGCCACATTGTCATGTGTTTATGAGTCGTGCTCAGTCCGCCATACACATTCCCAAATTCAGCAATTCCAACAACAATAAACCGTGGAGTCATAAATGTTGGTCAGTTTGCCTTCGCTGTGCTACTAACATGCAGTTTTGGGTCACTCTGACGCTAATTTGACAGGGTTTGTCTGACGTTGTCGAAACAGGCCACATTCCATTGACTCGATTTGTTACTCTCGCCAACAGGTTGGTGAAATATTTACCGCCTTTGATAATCAGAAAGTCATGGACGCATGAAACCTAGTCCATTCATCTATCAGATTTACTCTAGAGGAAGATATCGGGTTAAGCAGGGATTGTAGCGACCCAGTTACTTTGTCTTTTTTCTCATACTCATAAACACGTCACACTAAGCTGACTCATCAGACAGCTATTGTCTGCACCGCCTAGTCAGCGTAGCAACCACTCATGTGCCGACGAGCCCACGTAAACGCACTGGGACCTACATTAAGGGAAACCGAACCTAGTCAGGACACAGACTCGCGCGCGCGCAGGGAGCAAGGAGTCGGCCCAAGCACTCCAAGTCTACGGACAACCATGGGACACATGTAGCGGCCAAACTGCGGAGAAAACGCGTTACCGCCGTCCGGACTTTCACCAAGGGACTCTCACATACGATAAGTTCCTTTCTGACTTGCTCCCATTTCGCATTGTATTTATCTTTATACGAGTTGCAACCCTCCACTGTCCACCATACTAAAAGCTTCTATTAGTGCACATACACTTTCTGATTTGTATTATGGCTATCACCAACTGTGCACTAATAAGATCAGTACATCCGTTTTTTTTACAGTTTTATGCCTTTGAAACAGAAGAGGAAACTCGTTCAGGCGAAGTCTGTTCTCAGGATGTCGTACAGCATGAGCTAAAACTATTCATTGGTATCCTGAGGGACCTCGATGTCCAGTTGGCTAATCAACGATCGTTTTTAGACAAACTGACTTCACCGTAGACTCTAGGAAACCACAAGCAGAATTTTCTTTGCCGCTGCACTTTTGACGTGAAAGACGAGTGCTTGTCAACGGTCGTTTTTAGACAAACTGACTTCACTGTAGACTCTAGAAAACCACAAGCAGAATTTTCTTTGCCGCTGCACCCTGTACCTTTGACGTGAAAGACCGAGTGCTTGTGCAGGCCCAAAACGAGGTGTTATATTCCTTCTCACACAGCTGTGCTCAGCTGACATTAGACAATGACACGGAAACTCAGTGAACGAATATAGGAACATGTGTAATTCAACCGTACTAACGACAAAAAAAAACGAATAACTTGCGCCATCGGCCAGCAGCTGAGCGGCATGCCATAAAATACAGCCTGTTGAATCTTTTCGGTGCCTTCACAGGACGCAATTGCACCAACCTATATTGACACAAGCCAGCCTTTCCGCTACGTTCGAGACGTTTTCACGAACCTATTCCGTGTCGCTAAAAAATGTGTCCACTCCGGCTACCGCGGTCGAACACACCCACAAGCACCGATCACTACCACGCTCGTCCTGTCTGCATCTCAAGGCCATCTATCGTGTTGACGACCTTGGCCCAGTTGTCTGGTCCTGATGCTGACCAATGGCGTTGTCCCATGGGACTTGACAGTAGTTGGCCTGGCACTTAGCCCTAGATTCTAACGTCTTAACCTCTACAGTCATATGTCCTCAAGGGAATGTACAAGCACTGCATGTCTGTAGGTTTCTCGTTCACTATTCCAAACGAACTCTTCAGTAGAGCGTACTGAATTGTTGAAACATTGACGAGGCTCAGCAACTATCTGACGTAATATGGACATAAGCATAGGGCCACTGTTAGCCTAGGATATTCGATTTCCGTCACAATGAACAGGCATTTGCTAACACTCGGTGGGTCACTGTGGGAATTATACAAATGTCCCTAAGAGCAATCGCCGAATACACAGTTCATCTTGGTATAGGCTATCTTGTGACAGAAAGGTAGTGAAATATCGAGGGTTTGTGATTCAAAAGTCAGCACACCCAGGAATTGACCTACCCTTCTACTGGACAACATCCATCAGACGAACCCTTTTAGAAAACTATGATTGTTCAATTAACAGTAGAGCTTCCATCCTGTCAGTGAAGCCAATCCAGGCTGAAAAACCGAGAAGCATCGTACAGCTCATCTCGCGAAGCTCAGAGAGAGAAAGAGAGTTCCCATCCGAAACCATTAGGCCAGTGCTTAAATACCGCTTGGCTACAGTGTGATTAGCTCTCACTGAGACGGGACGTAGTGCCACTCATCCTGCAGCAATGGTGGTCACGTATAGACTGGCTCCCGACAGGTCGTCGGGAAGCATTTGCGCCATGACGTCAGACGGGACTAGTCGTGGTTGGGACTGGATCTCAGTTAACCATAAGTGTCAAGTTCGAGGCATCCTTGCAACGTTACTTCAGAGGGGATTGGGGTAATATAATCCACGAGCTTCACCAGCCTACACAGAGTTTGGAACATATTGCTTGCTCTCAACAACGTGTTTACCCTAGACGTAAACTGCTACAGCACATTTGTCAACATTGCTGTGGATCACGAAGCCCAGAATCATCATTTGAATAACTGTTGAATATGTGCAAGGAAGTTTTAGCAGGCAGAAAAAAATCATTTTGCTTGTAAGGAATAGTCACGATCGGTGCGATGGACTTCCATATCCGCCACTCAAACAACCATATTGTAATTTAGACGTTCTCAGCTCATCAACGCAAGGACAAGTAGTGATCCACTGAAGCATGTGACGCATCGAGGTTCTTAAAGCGTCACGTTAAGCTGCTTACGTATGCGGATGCTGTTATCGATTATTCACCATCGGAGGCCATGTTGGCAAGTTAGTGAACTTTCAAGTAGAAAATAAGGTTGACGGAACTCGGGGAGATCGGTGCGATGGACTTCCATATCCGTCACTCAAACAACCATATTGTAATTTAGACGTTCTCAGCTCATCAACGCAAGGACAAGTAGTGATCCACTGAAGCATGTGACGCATCGAGGTTCTTAAAGCGTCACGTTAAGCTGCTTACGTATGCGGATGCTGTTATCGATTATTCACCATCGGAGGCCATGTTGGCAAGTTAGTGAACTTTCAAGTAGAAAATAAGGTTGACGGAAACTCGGGGACTGCGCCTACCTGATAAGCCCCAAGAAGGGTGAAACCGGTCGTGGACTGTGGAAGAATTTTCGGCAACCTTATAAGTAGTGCATTACGTACAAGTGAACTGTCATTTAGGTCGGTGGGTATGCTATTCTGGACAAGGTGAGGCAAGTCGTGAAGGGGGTCGGACTTTCGTCTGTGGTCAGGTGTCGGTAAGTCAATCATCCATCCCCACACCGGTTCGGCTTTCACAGTCTGTTCCCGAGGGTCCAGTTAGGAAATACACGACATGAAGCCGCTTCCCGCAACACACTAACCGATTGGGATAAAACTTGTGGTGCATATGCAGATCTAGATTTTGTAGCAATTCGTAGTACCAGATGTACCCTGCTTCCGGCAAGAAAGGATTAAAAGGTTGACTGGAAAAAAGCATGTCCCGGGGAAGAGTTTGGCAGTTTCAGGATCAATCCATCCCAGTGCGAGTATGCAATTATTCATATCGCATGCGGTATCCTCACTTCAGGGATTTAATTATGCCATACCTTGTTTTATTCTTACAGGAAGACAAGGTGAACAGTCTGTTTGGAGGTTAAAAAACGTGAATCTGTTAGGGATTCCCAAACTTTGGTTGGAGCCAAACAAAACGCGAGGGCTAAACACTATGCATAAGGAAGATCTCATCGGAACTTGATGAACCATAGGCTTCGGTATGATAACGACCGACATGACTGGCTGTTTTCAGGCTCTTTTGATTGATTCCAGTTCAAATCAAACTGTCCAAAACACCTTGGCCTAAAGTATTCGTCTCCCCTAATAGATGCGACGCTGCTAAGTGAGGTGTTTTGACAATCAGTCATTGGCAGTTTCTAATACAATTACGCGCGACGATTACGTTGGTCCGCCTGCACCTTTAGAGGTACAGATAGAATCATGTTTTAGGTACGCGGAAACAGATTGCGTAACTGAGCCATTACGAATAAAACCACAAAACTGAGGCGAGGCCAGTGCTTAGTACGTAAGGAACTTTGTTCTCTGCATGTAAAAATACCTCGGACAAAGACCGATTTTGCGCTCCGCAAGGCTGATCCTTGTAAGGAGGACTATCATCAAAACTGTCCATGAGGAGGACTGACCACAAGTGGTCTCTTCAGGGACAAAATCTACCCCCAAACTCTTTAGGCAAGTTAACAAGAGATTGGAAGGTGGCTCCCTCCAAGCATAACCTCCACAGATGAGCAACCTTGAGAAGGAATAGCCGATTTCCACGGGGAGACCTCCAATATATTTTGTGCTAGGGCGTAAGAACGACAGTCTTGTGACAGGCATAAGATAGCTGCACGCATGGCCTTAAAAGTTATCCTCAGCGGCTGAAGTCTGTTATAATTGAGGACCGGCTTCCGATCAGCATTGGTGACCAATGAAGAACAGAGAATAGCAATAGCCATCGGAGCCATCAAGCGAAGATATTTACCTCAGAGTAAGGATCTTGTTGTGTCTTTATGGACGATCGTGCAACTCTGTATCGGTCCTTTGGCTTCCTGCTTCGCCCACTATGGTATATCAAAAGGCACGGCAGCTCTAGACAGCCCTTTATGGAGACAAAGGAAAATTATTACAACTGTATTTATAGAGTAGTCACAGAGTGTTCGACAAGGTCATGCCAGAGTTTCCGTGAGGGGGTGAGAAGCGTCGAGTCAAAGGTGCCTGACTCGGATTGGCTGGTATCCTGACCAATCAGAGCATGCCTTCGTTTGGCCCGTGTCCTGCACGTGACATATCCGTTCAAATGATGTGATGTTCGATTATTAGGGACGGCTGGCCTCCGAACAGATCTGAAAGCAAGGGACATGAATTTTCGCTCACAGATACCGGATCTGCAATAAGACACGTTGCAGCAGAATGCAGTCCCTCCATTTCTCGCTATTTGAAATTGCTGCACAGCTCTTCGCAGACGTTCAGATCACCGTCACAGAGAGTAAGCACCGTTTGAGCACATCATCACAGACACTACAAGTTCCCGTTTGCTGTCGAATGATTAGGACCAAAAGTGATTAAAAGATTTTGTCAGGCTTGTAGGCATTAACGCTCCACGCAGTAACCACACCCGACCGCCTCACTCAAACTCGGTCGCTAGGCCTGGGTACCCTAGATTACATCTCTTCAGTTTCTTCGACAAAATGATTAAAAAGGACTATCCTAGGGCGACAGCTAGAACGAGGCGTAGCTAATCCTGTTCCATCTGCACCTCAAGGCTGCAAAACTGTGCCTGGTTTTTTGGTACGCCAGACTATAATACTAGAACAGGGCGGAAATTGTTACTACTCAACGCCTCTTGTAAGTAGTATCGTACATCTTACGATTTAACGACAGCCGTTGAGCCGCACAATAAGTCAAAATACAGCATGAAAGATAGATTGTTCGGGGTTTTTGTGAAAACTCCGTTCACATGAATTGGCTGTGACTTTTACTTTACTCATCGCCTTCGGATGGGGTGTGGGGCGATAAGTGACCATCTTAATGTGAGACTTCCGGAACTTGGAGAAATTAGCTTGTTGTGAAAAGTGGAGACTATCCGAACCTATCAATTCGGCTAGGTTAAATTACCAGGGAAATTTGTAGCATAATTTTGTATAAATAGGAGACCATTAGAAAGTCAGTTAAACAGAGCATTCTGACGTTGACCTCGGACATTTTGGTCCTGTGATTTTGGTTGCGAAGGTCTGTGCTCACGTTATACGCAGCGTTTCAGCGGTACGGATAATCTGCAGTTTTTCTGTCTATCTGATTGTGATGGGAAGTTGTAGGGAANCTGCATTTTTTCTGTCTTGCTGATTGTGATGGGAAGTGGTAGGGAAATCACATTTGGGAACGCACCTCTGGGTGAAGATGTGCCGCACTGTAAAGTCACGCGCTGATCGATACACTCATTCAAAACCATACCTACCTTGTCAGCGGGACCAGAACTTGTAACTTATCTGTTTTCACTGAAAATATCCACGACAAAAACGAATACCACTTAACGCGAGCATCAGAGTCAACTAGCTGGCTGTTTTTTCCTTCAGTTTATGAAAATTTGGCTCAGAGCCAACAGATGTCAAGTGGCTGGATCACTGTAGGCCGACAACTCCATTTCGGATGCCCAATTTGTACTTTTAGACAAAATATGAGAAACTGACATCTCAGTTTAATGACATGAATATAGCTGGTTCGTTCACTTTAGGTCAGACCAGACCGAAATGCACATGGGCAGAGAACGACGCGTCGGCCTCATCGGTTGGATAACAGGTGCGTGGGCGGAGCTTACCGCTTAGGAGAATGCGACCAGCGGATGGACAAGTACGAACTAGCGAGTGACCATATTTGGCCAACCAGCCATCCTATGTATTTACACAATAACCCCGAATGACTGGCAGTACATCCGTGCTTCGTGGTCTTCTGTCTTCTTGTCGTGTAGTCCAGCATCCCAATTCAGGCGTAACCGCCGATAGAACAGTCATTCGGCCAGGTACACCCACAATCGAGGTTAAATAGATTCGATTTGTGATAAGAGTGCGAGATCCTGAGTGTGAATTTATGTAGGCGATTGACTGGGTTTTTTTCCTCTGAAGCCTAATAAACTGAAGAAAATGGATCCAGCGACTTTGAGCATTCAGGAACTGAAAGTTAGAATTATGTTGAGACGTTGGTACATTAGTTCCGCTTTGCTATTAACGAGGGTCTGTGTGTCGTTTCCCCTAATCTGATTACTTGTTGAAGCAAGCCAGTCAAGAGCACGAAGCCTGTCGAGCGTGGATGCATCAATCAATCGCAAACTTCGGCAGTGCCCTTTTAAATACGTTCAGCTTCTATTGTCCTAGCGCCCTCGCGCGCCTGTTCGATCAGGTTGGGGCCGTGTAGACCAACCAAGCCCACTGCATGAGTCAGCAAGACAAAGTCAGAGTATGTTCGTGAGAGTTTATTGGTCAGCTCATGGGACAGTACGCACATACGGAGGCGGACGCGCCAGAGTGATTTTCACAGAGTCTCACCATGATTGGGTGGATGGGATAAGCGAATCACATGACCACACACGTTTCGGACCTGAACACACTAATCGCTTACGCACCAGTCAAGTTAAGACCAAATCCCCTATGAGACCGGTGTGGATCAGGCCACTAAGCTGATGATACACAGATTACTGTCTTCATAACGTAAAAAATTAGTCCAGCCTCAATTCACACAGAAAGATTCTTCTAAGCATGAACAAACATGAAAATTTCACAAATCGCCTGCAACAGACAGTAAGCAGCTAAAGACCACAAGTTGCTTAGGCTTTAGCCAATTAGCCCTTATGGCGGTCACGTTTCAATCAAAGGAATCGTGTTCTCGCTTTCCAGTAAACAACAGCAAGGATTACGTTTTCCAAATAGTATGACACAATTTGCCGATCAAGACATCGGTTGGACCGTCTTTGTACCCAGAGAAATGGAAACGTTGGTCTGTAAGCTGTGAAGATTATGCAACCCTTCATGACATGCCTGTGGTGCTTACAGCGTCACGGAATCCACTCCCCCCGGGACAGAAGCCACGACAAGCGAGTGCGATGGGTGTATCAACAGTGTCCGGTATAGTAGGCACTACTGTGGTTCTACTGCCAGCTGCGAGACCTGCTACCATGATCGATCGGTTCATCAGATTAACACCAAGAAATCGTCCATTCCTCACACAAGGAAACAACATTGGTTATGGTAGATTGACACATCATACACAATTTTATTGCCAGAGAGAGTTTGAGCTTCGGCAACTGTCCGGAAGCGTTTAAGGCTGTTGGTTGAGACTACTAACCGAGACAAGTAGACAAACCGAATGGCCACCAAGAATGAAGGAACAAATGAAGATGAACGCTACTGTATGTTTGCCTGTTCTGGCAATTTGACGCAAACACGTGACCCAGAGGTTGTACCAACTCAAACTTAATCGTATTCACAGCGGCTATTGACAAGACCGCTGGTTGTAGTCTGCTGCCTGTGCATGGATCCGCACACATACCCATGTGAGATTAAGTCGAATCTTTAATTTTGGAGAAAGCACAAGTTAGGTGATAATATGGCGACCAATGTGCTCTGGATTCTTCCCTCCAAAAGATAGGAATTTGTTGGAAGCAACCAAAACCGGTCGCTAGAGAGCAGTGGTTGTTGTAGGCGGGGGCTTGTTGAAATGCGGTTTCACTGCATACTGAAACCACAGCATTTGTGTTGGCGCGTCCGATGTGATCTAGCGATTAGACGATGCCCGGTGAGGCACCTGCGAAGACTAACGGTAGTCGATGCTTTCGTGGACCTTCCAATTCAGAATACACCTGTACTCCATTCAACCGATCTTGGATGACTGGCTGCAAAGAACAGGGAAAAGCTTGAAGACGTGAAATGAATGGACCACGTTGTGCTACAGACAAACATGGCGTGACAAACAACATGCCAGAGGCCTATCCAAACCTCGATCGGGTTCGACCCCACAAAGTTCACTTTCCTCCTGCACGATAGGATAGAGAACATAGTTTGTTTCAAGTGGCGTGTTTGTGGGTGAGGGGCCGTATGAAAACCACATTCGGCACAGAATGTAGACGTAATCATAGAAAAAGGGAACCAAACAAACAAAAAAAACAACGGATCTTTGGCGAGTTGGAGGATCCGAGAGAAAGGGAGTGGAGCATGTTTGGGGCAGTGGAATTTTCATGGAAGTTTTAGGCCGTCCGTGTGTGTGACTGATTGATCGATTGATTGACTGACTGACTGAGTGATTGATTGATGTATGAGCAACAGTCATGCTTCCTGAAAATGGAGACACACGTTAGGGGAAGTGCGTAACCAAGACGAACTGAGTGAACAAATGCTAACCGGATGGATTTATTGGGACTGGACGGTCGGTAATGAGTTGGAAGGGGGTGGGCGAGTAATAAATGAGCTATGTGTGTGTGTAAAGGTAGTTTTGTAATAATACTACTAGTATAACGGCGGTAACAACGGCAAATAACAGTGTCATTGGTCTCTCAGGAAGAATGTCTTCAAAAATAGGCGGGATTTGTTCAGATGACAGGAGCATTTGTTCACGACACACCGGCATTCTTCAAACAAACTCGAGAAAATGGAAAGGAACCGCAATCAAAAAGTCAGAGTGACGTAGGAGACACTGTTTGGGTTAGTCCATCGGGAACACAGCCTCTTCTTCATCTCCACGTTTGACATGCTTCTTCTCATTGCTATCTGGAGCAAGTCCGGTGACTGGATAGACAGTAGCACCTCTAGTGGGCAGGGCAGAACCGGGCGCCCTCGGAGTAGAGTGCGTGCCAACAGGATCGAAGGTGGAGGTATTCGGAGTTCGAATTGATCTCTGTTGAACAGTTGGATGGAACTGCGTTGGCGCATCGGGTGAGGGAAGTTTTGTGTCCATAGTGCACGCATTTGTGGTTCGTGTGGGTGGGCTGATATGAACGCACAGAGAACAAGGTAGACGGTTAATATGGTATCCTGCTAACTGATGGTGCAGAGAACGCTGGGCGATAAGGGACAACAACATGAAACGGACATCTATCTTTGGGTTCCAAGAGAATTATCACTAGAGGAGATATTCATTGTAATGGTTGACATTGCCAGGATGAATGAACAGCCTGGAACGAAGGCTCAAAGTTCTCGGTGAGTCTGCACTCTGCTGTTACGAGAATGAGAATAAGCGAAAATTCGTATCTGACTGAACGTATGAGTAGGAAATCTATCGTTTGTGAACTGGTCGTCCGCCTGTTCACTGTTCGTCTTCCAGATACAGTTTCAACCGGACGAGTCGAATTAACCGTGCTCACAAGTCAAACGGTATCAATCCAACCGACTAACCGCATCGCTGATTAGGACCGAGTGAAAGTTCCCGAAAACTGTGGGGTTTGGTGAGAATCTACTACGGTGCAAGCTAAGGCTAAGTGACCGATCCGCCAGCGGTCTAACAAGACAAGAATTTTGCAAACCGATGCAAATCCAGCTCACGCTACGTCAACCCAATGGACTAAGTCATTGGGCTTGGAAGTATAAAGTATCTTTTGCTCCCTGGTTTCAACTCAAGCAAAGCATGCCCATCATAAGCTTCAATCGATCGTCCCAATCCAGGCTACCGTGACCTTTCTCATCCTGCCGCTCAACTGAAATTTGCCTCTTAGGGTCACCGCAGCTGAATACTAGACTCATGCAGTGTGAACCAACATATCGAGCACACAGCACGTGAGCATCTGGGTTGAAACTAACCGATGGGCAGTGAATGCAACATAACACACGGAACACGTCAACAGCCTCGGAACTTTCCGTAGACTTGGAACATGCACAATTTAGAACCATGAAGCATTGTGAAGGCAACGCTGGAGATTATACTCGATGAATTAGACTCCTGATTCAATTCGGCAACGGGGTTATCCGAGCTCTTCTGATATCAGTACTCGTAAAATCACTGGGTGGGATTTTCGTACTCGGTAAAGTAGATGGATGAATTGTGAGATGCACAGCACCTCTTCCCTCGGTGTGACACCAAATGAGAGGACGCAAAATAGCAGTTATCTTGGCCGAATCAAGCGATTGAAGTTTACGACAGACACATTTTTCGATAGTTATTTGGTTCTACGCTGAAAAGCCGAGACGCATTGTGCAGCTGTCTCATCCCTATTGGTAATCGCCAGCGTGTCCCGATTGCTCACTACCACAGTGGACGTCAGTGCGCATTGGCGGTCCGCCCTTGTGTGATAAAAGAAACTGTCGGTGGAAGACAGTGCCCATAATCCGCACAATGCTCTCAGTTGCGAAACCTTTACGAGTGGAGTAAAACTTTCTACGCCAAAATGTTGCATCTCATTGCTTATGTGCTCAAACTAAAATCCATTCCAACTACTTTCATATTTTTGCAGCTCACCAAATCTCATTGTTCACTGAAGCAACCATGCCCCTGGTTGAATAGTCTTGTAGGGTAATTTCCCAGCGTCGCTGAGACCCTGGGATGCCTAAATGGGGCCTGCCCAATTGCTTTAGTCCATCACGGAAACGTCTTAACTTTCGAAAATTCAGTTCCATTGTGCGAATACTGAGCGCCGTAGAAGGCAAACTAAGCCCGTCCAGAAGATTGGACAAACGGATGTTTACTCGCAATTCCCCCATTGGCGGTGACGAACAGTCTTGTCTAGACGGCTTGGCACGGTTGACGTGGCCAATCACCGGACTCCACCAGGCTGGCAGTGAAAATTGCTGTCAGCTGCCCTAGACAGACAACTTGTGACGGTCACGTGATCGGAAAGTTGCATGAAAGACGGCCTTGGACTGGCAAGGGAACGTGGTGAATGAGACTAGCCGGGTGGGAGTGGCCGCCCGAAAATAAAACCATTAAAACAGACATTGGTGAAATGCCGTTAAATCGATCCATGCTGTAGTCACCATATTTGGTTACTAAAGCCACGAGATATCTCGGTTTCTATTCACATTTTTAGTTGAAGACAGTAGGCCTGAGCTGTACTGTGAAATTAGCTCTGAGGATCTGACAAACCACTCTAAGTGCAGGGTGGAACGACAAATCGCGTTGTAGAATCCAAAACTCAGCAAGGACACGTCCGTCGACTACGAAGGTCCACCAGTCAACAGTGGTGAGAGCGCGAATTTACTGACAGGAAGGTCCGTGGTTCGAACCCGACCTTTGTGCCTCTCGACCTCCCCTGTTTGGGCTTGGGCAACCTGACAGTATCCCAACCCTCGTGTTTCCTTCGGGTAGCATGGCAGCTAGGCACGGGAAGGATGTTACAGCTAAGATACTTTTTTAGTCGGCAATGAATGAATTATAGCATAAGAGTGGGGTTCATCACCATGCCTCCTAATAACATACCGTGTACAGTAGCACTACGCCTTACTAAATGAGTGCTCAATTTCAATGAAATCCATACCGTTGTGACTTCAGAAAAGTTTGGAAAATAGTCAGATGATTTATTGCTGGTCGAAATTTCGCCCTTGACAACCAGTCACTCAGTAGGTTTTTCAGCTCAAGTCGTGCTCTTGTTCCAGCTGCTACCGCTGCGTTCACTGAGGATACCGAAAGTAAGGGAATGGGAGCCAAACGTCGAGGGCGAGTTCATTGACGTCAAGTGGTTCTCTGTTTATCCAGTGTGACAGGGATCGGAGCTGTGCACTGAGGGCGATGGCCTTGATAAAAGAGTGCTATTGGCTGCATGATACCCGTCAAGGTCACTAAACATTCGTTTGTCTCACTTTTAACAAGCTAAGTGATCAAGTTACAAGATTGATCGAGTTCGAAAGCAGAAGCAAAGCGTGTGAGGGACAACTTCTGAATATTATGTCAGTCCATTTTGTTTACGTTAACGCACGAATCACGTGCTAGGAACAGGCCAGAGTGTGCCAAACGTAACAACGTGGTGACCACGTGATCAAAGTCTTCATGGATTATGACGTTGGATACGGTTGAAGTTCAGCTTATCACGAGCTTGATGAAAACCATGTTTTGGTGTTATATACCCGATTCAAGGAATAAACACAACCTTTGATGGAGGGGATGGGATGCTTTCCCCAAATGTCAATTGTTTCAGCGGATGATACTGAGTACCTAGAGAAAAACAAATTGTCAGATAAAGCAAGTTCATTACTGTGGCTAAGCTATATCCGAACTAATAAAGCTATGGTATCCTTTGAATACTAAACCAAAGGGCGTTTTGGTGTCTCAGTTGGGGACCCTCCTCCGGTTTTCTGGAAGATTCTCTTGCTTCAGGAAAAATTTAGGTGACTCCGAATTCATCTTCCGAGGGCGATGTTTCTTTTTGCTAGGTCTCCTTGATGTGTGCTTAATCAAAAGAATATTTGCACTGATGACCACGCATTTTTTCACAAAAAGGGCTGGGTCTCCACTGAAGTTAGAATTTTTCGGCAGTTATGATGCTAACTCGATTCATATGAAGGACCCTAAGACGGGCACCCTGAACGTAGTTGTCACTGGAAAACGTAATGCTGCTCAAACCTCGGTCACTGTTTCTCGCTCCCAAAACTAGAATCTGGCGGGGGGATCTTCAATACTCCCCATTTCAGCCAACATGTGTACGGAGGGCTGGAGAGAAAGGTTTAGCTGGATTCCGGTGGCCATTAAGGGATTCTTAGCGTTAATTAGATGACACGTTCGTTGAGACCAAGTGTAACGGGGTTAACGAATGCACAACCAAATACCTGTTTTCTAATCCCCTAGTTACTAACACGCCGACACCATCCAGAACCAGCCACGATTCTGAGGCATCCGTGGTCAAATAGCTGAAGACAGCTCACATCATCCGTCCGCAGAGGCCACGTCTCGCACCCATACGACAACACAACCCTTACTGTAGCTTGGTACACGCGACCCTTAAGCGCAGAGGATATGCCTTTTTGACGCCACAAGTGACGCAAGTTAGCAAACGTGATTCGAGCCTTTGAGATTCTTGCACTGATTTCATCAAACACACTTCCGTCAGGGCTAATGCAACTACCGAGGTACGTAAAGTTTTCCACAATCTCCAGTGATTCTCCTTGAATTGTAAGGGATATGTTCGCATATGGCACGTTCTGAAGCATGTCTTTGCACTTTGAAAGTGCAAGGCGCAAGACGCCAAAAGATGCAATGATAGTGGTCAGCTTATTCACCAGGGCTTGTGCTTCGCTTTGGTTTTTAAAAATTAGGACGATGTCATCTGCGTACTCAAACTCGAGAAGGCAACAGTTTGAACACCGGGGTTTTGGGGACCGCCCAGTGTTCGCTTCATTACTTCATCCATGACAAAGTTGAGCAAGAATGGAGACAGTGGACATCCTTGTCTGACACCACTTTTTGTAGGGAAGCTTTTGGAGAGCTCACCATACACTCTCACCCGTCCGGAAGTATGTGAATATAGGGATCGGATTATGTTTACAAACTTCTGGGGGCAAGTGTAGTTAATAGTACTGATCGATTGACAGAATCGAACGCACCATTGAAGTCAAGGAATACCAGGATTGTGTTATCTGTACATGTGGCGTTGCTCTAACACACAACGTCAGGAAAATGTGAAAGTGTACGAAGGGAGGTGTCAGCAGTAACACGCTATATGCAGCAAGTAAGGCAACCCGTCTGATGGCACCACGCGACGGCCGATGTGGCATGAGTTTTTGTGCACGGGCTGGGATACTGTCAGAGCGCCCACATTTAGACAGGAGGACGATTAGGGCCCTCAATCAAGGCATTTACCCCAAAGGCATGACCGCAAGGCAGCGGCGTTTGGCGGGAAATGCAACTGCATTGCCATTTTTATGGAACACGTTCAGAGATCAACGCAAACAAATCAGTGTCAGAGAACAGACTGTTTTGCATAGTCCTTGTGGTTCAAATGCTTGCAAGATGGGAACAACCAGGTAGTCAGTTTAGGACTTGACACTGATGTGTGGAAGTCTCAAGCAGTAAACTCAGTAGCGTTAGCCACCACGGTCTCCAAAGTTGGGAAGGCACAACGAAGGCCATTGACATTGATAGTCAAATAATAAGGTTCCTTCGTCAAGAACGTGACCTTCAATGAGTGACCTTCTCAATACCTCGATAACAACTACAGTTCATCGTCCAAGAAGTGACTAAACAACTGTTTCGAACACGTGACTGTACGCTCCTCGTCTTCCCTGTTATCTACCAAACTGAACCAGCTGAAATGCATTGTAAGGGCATGACTAATGAACTTTACATTCGTTTAAAAGTAAAAAGAAACAGAAGTGTGCTACAAAAGAACCGATGAGCAACTCTGAAAGAAACGGAGAATCAAGAACACCACTCACCCCTCCGAGCCTTTGGAACTATAGGAAAACGTCGAATCCGTGGACATCTGGTGCGATGACAAAAAACGTGGTTGCTCAGTTTTGCCGTTTAGTGGATTTTTCCCATCCATGCTCTGATGACAAGCACAATTGCAAAAACTCCCATCGCTCGGTATCGCATGATGGAGTCGCGAAGTTAAATGTAATCTCTCTGAGTCAGAGTGAGCCGAACATGTGCTCCCAGAAGAGCTTGACAGTGAAGCTCCATCATCAAACGAAGAATTCGACGCACCGAGTAAAGAGTCTGAATGGTGAATTGCTTCGGGCTTCCTTGCGTTTCGCTCGAATGAATTCGACGACATCACTTCATCCGAACTCAGCGATCCACCAGCCCAGTGGTGGTCACCCAGAGGGGAATCGCATCTCTCGTGATTTGTGTGTGACATTCCGGCAACACCCGAATCTGGACGACTGGATTTGCTCGTGACAATTGCTCGAAGCAGGTCCTTGGAAGTGACCACACCAATTGGATTTCCAGTACCAGCTGGCGAGCCATGTTTGGGCGCATCAAACAATACGAGACACGGTGCCTGAAACGAGGTTGGAAGGATATAGTGTTTGTGTCTCCTATTACAGCAAATGGGATTGGAATTCACTGAACAAGGATAAACTCTTTCTAAAAAATACGACCGTTAGACAGGCTAATTATACTGACAACAATCAGGGGTTGATCCAAGGGAACGCGTTCGAGTGGTTCGTATTCACAGGAAATTTACCTCTTTCTGCCCCACACATCAGGACCTCAGAAAAAAGTGACCGCGCGGCACGAGTGATGAATGGTTCAATCACTTGAGAATTGCGTCACACGCTAGACTTGCCCCCTGTCTTTTGAAGCAACTTGGAGGGATGGTGTAAGCCCAGCTGCGTCTCACAAGTTCACGTCACTTGATAGTGATCAATTGCCAAGGCGAAAGTATTACGCGCCACAACGAATACTTGTAGGAATCAAATAAACCAGCGTTGCAAAAGCTCTGCTGGACAAACCACTACCACTATATTTACGAACACTGTGCTTGCATCCTGGTCATACCCTGGTATTCCAAACTCATGGATAGCATTGTCCTCTGTTGATCTGGAATACTCGTCCCACCAATGTGTTCAAGTCCATACAATTCCCGGAAAGGGTGGACCACCAAAGAGTCTTAAGAACCCTAGTCCGTTTCGTTTGGTTTCGCACCACGGCAACACGCAGAAAAATGCGACGACGCTCATGCTACTGATGCGGGTTATGAGTAGTTCCGTCAACAATCAAACTCGAAAAACCTCACACAGTCTGTTTTGTCGACTTCATCTTCCTGCTCAAAATATTTCTTGCGCATATGTCCCACGAATGTGTCGTGTTGTCTCGTCTCATTGACGCACTTGTTCACAATATGAGTACCGTACAGTTTTGGTCTGAAATATAGAAACGAATGGGAGCGGGCACGCTCTCTGACGTAACTGGGTGGGATCTTCATTTGATCGCCCGCGGACAAAGAATATAACGTTTCTCAGACATCAACCTGATCACAACGGTTGTGTCAAATAAGCATACATGGGCGAACTTGGACGCGGGGAATGAACACCCCCCCGTCCCCGATTGTTTCTCCTTGCCTTAGGTGCTGTTGCAACAAAGTCACCGCCACCACCTGTTTTTCTTCTGTCTTTTTTTACTGATGGAAACACGGAGGAAATCCTCTATTTATTCAAAAGAAGTCTCTGTGAACAACGAATGCAGTACTTTACTGTCAAGGAAAATATGAAAAATTTCCTGATAAACGCCTGCTTGTCTGAAGAATGACAGTATGCAGTGGGAATGAAGCCGACGGGTAGCTTGTCACAAACATTCATGAGTGTTTGCGGCGTGGATGGAAATCGGGGACCCCCAGGGATCCAAAGTGGGAGTCTAGTTAGATCAAGGATATCTTGATTATCTTGACAGTTTGTCGAGCTACACTTTGCTCAACTCACAGTCAAAATAGTTCCGTGGATACAGAGCGAATTTAATGACCGGAAGGTCTGTGGTTCGAATCCGACCTCTGCATCGCGACCTCTCCTATCTAGGCTGGCAGTATCCCAGCCCTCGTGCTTCCTTCGGTTGGCATGGTAGCTAGGCACCGAAAGGTTGTTACAGCTGAACGATTGTCTTTATAATGCCCACAGTCTGCACTATGGAAAAGAGCGCTTTCTTCAGAAGACAACATCGTCTGGTACACAAATTATCAAAAACAATCTCCAGCGAGATGCTTCTCGACTAAAATATTGCCTGATAAAATCGTTCGATCTATCTAAAACGCTGGCAATACTTTAGAACCCATATTTTTCTGTAAAAAAACTGATTACGCGCCCGCTAAGTCGCGGAAACAAGCAGATGATATGGACCATATCTGGACGGCCTACAAGACTCAGCAACCGACCTCTGCTGTCAATCGCTGCCTTTGTGTACCGACTTAGGTGAGACCGGATCATCCGGTCACAGGGAGGATCAAGTGGACTGGGTCGTACGGAGAGATAAGCCGCTTCCGTCATCCCAGCTTCATCTTAGAAGAAACAGAGCAACCGAGTGAGTCCCATGCTCGCTAGTGATGATCATCAAGATTTCAGCTAAAGGCCACTGGCAACTGGTTCAGACTGCCGTTGAAGCGGTATGCTGGTGTGTGGCAGCTGTCATATGTGATCGGAACTGAAGGGGAGCGAGTCGCCCAACGACCCAAGGTATTAGTCCTTCCTCCCTCATCCCCTTGAAACCACATACAAACACACACACACACACTAATCGCAGCAGCAGGCCCCGATCAATAATGACGGGATAATAGTGCGACAAAAATTGTTTTTCTCATGTTTTTATATGAAACAGCCCTATAGGACGTACTTCAATAAAACTTGAAGTAGAAACAAGGCGAACAGTATGAATTCATCCAATCACGTGATATACGTATTGTTCGGATCCGGCTATCTAAAGGGGTATTTTATTCCTTTGATTAGTTTGCGCTAAGATGTGAGAGGGGCGAGATGGTCAAGTGGTCCAGAGCGCGAATTTACTGACCGGAAGGTCCGTGGTTCGAACCCGACCTCCGCCTCTCGACTTCCCCTGTCTAGGCTTGGGCAACCTGGCAGTATCTCAGCCCTTGTGGTTCCTTCGGGTGACACGGCAACTAGGCACCGAATGGGTGCTACAGTTGAACAATTATTATTTATTAAGATGTGAGAATCTTGTTTGTATCAGTCGGTAATTTCGAAATCTACCGAATTATGAATATTCGTGCATAACTAGGCTTTTGTCCTCAATTTATTTTCTGTCGGCTGCCTGCCTATTATCCATGGTTCCCCATCGGTTCTACACACAGTAGGACGGTGACTCAAGCGAGAGACACTGACAAAGAGGAGTAAGCAGAACACGGCTAGAACAGTTTGTGATCACCATCCCACGGGATTCGGTAAGCATCGTTTGGGTTGTTTTCACGTTCAAATTAGAGCAATTTTTCAGAGGAACTTTCCGCGGCATACTGAAAAGCCCCCTTCGTGTTGGAGATCACAAGTGATTTGAGCTTGTTTCTCCGCCCACCCGCTTGTGTTATCCGGCGCCTTTTAGGGTAATAACGTAAAAAAAACTCGGTATAATCATCCCAATACAGGCATCTAAATCAGTTACAACAAGCGGTGACATCGATTGTTTTAAACCCCCGAAACAGTAAAAAAAAATACAACTAGCATCTATACCGCGAACTCATCGCCCACCCACCCCGAAAATGGTCAGACCAGAAACGTCGGAACAAACATACGGGATGCTTGGTTTTTGGTTACGTCCTGAACCAGTCAGATGGGTTCATTCTCTCCTCGTCCTCCGCCTGTTCACGAGAAATCTCACACAGTGTGTAGCAAAAAAGAGGAAACTCACTTTCAACCGGAACGTCCGATCCAACGCATCTGCGATCAATTCGTGTGTGTAGCAGATGCAGTCCTGGTGAAATCGACAATGCTGAAAAAATAAGTTTGAAAAGACAGAGTAGAGAGAGAGAGAGAGACTGGCAAATCAAATCCAGTCAGACAGGGTTAACTAAAACCAACTTCCTTGGTGTGGAGACATGCAAATTTTGAAGAGCAAGGTGATACGTTTTTTGAGGAAGTTCACGGGCAGGGGGGAGTAGAATTTTAACACAACACGCTACTTCGCTCATTTCATTTAAAATTTATCGCGAGACAGTGAGAACTATACACCGACTCAGATTTGCTGTGTGCTATAAAGTTCAAGGTGCTAGCCTTCTTTAGATTTGCTTAGACTAGGCAGTGTGCTTCACGGTTCGGATGACGCGCCAAACCTTCGCTAAGACCGAGAGCGTTAGCGACAATTGAGTAGTATCTATCGGTTTGTTCCACCACCGACCAAGAGAACCAGGCCTGGAAAAACCGGTTGTCAAAGCACTCGGTGCAAGCCGCCTCTCAATATTGTAGTGTAGTGGAAAACTACTTGAGGCAAGCGTTTCTCTTGAAAAGAGACGACATTCCAACCACGTGCGGTGAACGATGATGAGGATGGAGCAGAAATTTTGAAAATCCCACCAAGTATTCGCTGGCCATCGTGCGTGTATTTCTGTCTATCGAGTGGACGGGAAACATTGTTCTCACTCTGATGCACACGCAAGTGCCAGTTGATAGTAATTGTGGAATGAAAGAAAACAACTAGTCGTACATCTACGTTATGGGCCAAGGGGTGATGTTTCACAAACACCTTCGAAATTCGCGGAAATCTTTACCTCACGTCGAGATGTCTGTAACAGGTTGATTGCAAGCTCTTGTACCGACTGGGCTTCCTAACCCCGGCTGTCGTCAGCCCTACCTGTGCAACACGACCGGAATCGATCAACGACTTTACATGAATCAGTAGGCAGTAAGTAGGAACACTTGATGCTTGTGCGACAAAAATGAAAGAGGCTTAACTGTTCTCGAAAAAGTTTGGTGACAATCGGTAGATTCACCGCACGGCGAAGGTGCGAATGCACCACCAGTAAAACTAAAGTTTGTCAGTGTTTGTTGTGTCTTGTTGGACGGTAGTGAAGCTCTGTATCGATCCCTTGACTTCCTGCTTCGCCCATTGTGGCATACCAAAAGGGACGGTAGCCCTTTATGGAGACAAAAGGAGAATTATTACAACTCTATTTATAGGGCAATCAGTGTTCCACAAGTTGGTGTTAGAATCTACTAGATGGGACGAGAAGCGTCGAGTCAAGGATGTTCGATCCGGATTGGCTGGCATTCTGACCAATCAGGGCATGCCTTCGTTTGCCTGTGTCCTGCATGTGGCATATCCGTCGGAATGTGATGTTCGGTTATTAGGGACGGTTAGCATCCTCCTCGAAGTGGAAGTTTTAAAACAGTCAAACAACACTAAGTTTTGTAATCTTTTTATTTCCGATCTCGGTATTTTCGATTACATGAGAGCAAAAATTTCAGGCGGATAAATAAGTCCAGCATATATGGTGGACAGGTGCACCACCAGTCAGAGAAAAAAGACCGACACGGCTTTTCACCGCCATCATCATCATTCTCATCATGTGTTCTGCATTTGTCCACTGTTACAGACGTTCGGGCAAAAAATCTGATCCCGAAACATTAGGTAGTTAGGTAAAAAAAGATGATGACGCCACACAGCGTCGAACAATTTTTTTTAAAAATATTTCTGATCAGCCACTCGAGGCCAATAGATTGTGTTGAATCACAGACCGGAAGGTTACGAGATCGAAACTCCCTGATTTTCGTGAGATGTGCACTGCTGATGATTCCCAACAAGGATGAAACAGCTGTACAGCGCTTCTCGAATTTTCGAGACAGATTGGCATCATTGACATGAAATCTCTTTCGAATATTTTTATCCCCTGATCAAAAATAGCGGCGTATACACTATTCATAAGGTTGCCGAAAACCCTTAGAAAACAGGCGATCGGTTTCGCCCTTCTTGGGTAGACGCAGTTCCTGAGCTTCCGTCAACCTTATGTTGTAATTAAACCCAAATTGCACGAAATTGGCGAAGTACTCTCAATTGCATACCAATGTAGTTTTGACGAGAGACTCATCTGGAACCCAGCTGAAGCTCTGGTTTATCAGGAGGCCTGGTAGAGCTTAAAAACATCATAAACGACAGGTTCATCTGGGTTCCAGGTGAGTCTCCCGTCAAAACCACATCGGTATGTAGATGAGTGTATTTCGCTCGAGGCGTGTACTTTGCGTTCTTTCATTATGGCGAGGCAGTAGAGGGTTGTGCAAAACTAGCTTTGGCCTGCTGATAAACGGGTGATGATAGGATGATCAATCGGCTGCCGCATTCAAAATACTTGACGCTTTCAGAAGTTATCAATGTTCCGGAAGGCTTAGCTCTTCGGGTAAACTGCGCACGTTTTTGTCACAAACCTTTAAACAGCGTTTGTATAGAACGGCGGGAATATTGGTGACGATTATACGAGTTGCCAATGAGGGTGGAGAGGTTGACTCCTCCACCGGCTGCTTTTTGTCCGACTTACCATCAATTTGGCTTCGAGGATTTTGCTCACAGGTTGATGAACAGCCTGATCGGGAGAATGACCAAGAACAAAGTGCTGAAAGGAGACCAAATGCGGGGACGGTGTTAGTTCAGTTGTGCATTTCAGAGCAGAAGTAGATGTGCTGAAAGGAGACCAAATGCGGGGACGGGTGTTAGTTCAGTGGTGTATTCCAGAGCAGAAAAAGTAGACTGAAGATTGTGAAAACGCTCGCGTCATCGTTTCTGTTGTTGAAAGCTGGACTTATTCCTGACCTTCTTAGATGACTGACAACATTCGACAGAAGGACTTCCGACATCCGGTTATATCGTTCGTCAATTTTGTGTGAAGAATGTGTGCTATATCTGGACTACTCAAATGTGATCGTTTCATAAACATAAACTACTACTGTCATCTGTTAGTGGATGAGTTAAGTGACCGGCGTGATCGTGTCTGGTGGCCCCACGCCAAAAATTCACAAAAATGCATGGGATCCAAGAAGCCGTAACTCTTAAGAGGCTTCAAAACTCTTCCGAAGAGGGCGACTTCTGCCGGGGAATGTATTTCATACATGCATTACCTCCAAACAAACATTTTACATTGTCGAGAAAAACCTTCATCCAGTCAACCGAACAGAATCTTGGGAGTTACGCGGGATATTACATCACAAAACGCGCTGCACAACAGTTACTTGGACCTCATCCCTTGTGAGGAGATGCAGTAGCTAATCTGAGGACTCAAAAAGGTATACCACAGAGCGAGTGGTGTAATTCGCGTCACTCTTTTGCCCGGAACAAACGTTTCATTGGTTTACCGTTTAACGCCACTGAACAATCGATAACACATGACCAAAACTGCGTAACTTACCAATAGATCACCGGGAGAGATGAAGCCAAGAAGCGGATTGGTTTGAGTCGTGGCACCCTCATTGGAACAGATCACCGGGAGGGCAGGCAACTGAGGCAACCAAATGGACAAGGCACGTATAGTATCACCACAAAGTGAACTCGGTGAGAGTATGGGAGACGGGAGGTTGGCATTCACATCGGCCGCCGGATGAGGATCGGAGCTGTTGTGTTTGATCCGGCAGTGCCTCAAAGACCAAGATCGCTCTGACCATCGCAGACCGGGAATACTATCCACGGGGGACTGAATGAGATAGGCAAGCGAGAAAAAAACCGATAAGGATGGGCGCGAGTGGTTCAATTTTGGTTGGTCAGACAAACCTGACATGTGACCTTCGGGCCCAGATGAGTAACTTGTGAAGATGGTGAGACATGAAGGGAGTTTATTTTCTCATTCGCCTCTAAATGACCACAGATTTGAGCTCCTACAAAAAAAATACAAGGCAAACTGGCTGAGGAAGCTTGGAGACGTCTACATCTGGGTAGACAGTACCGTAACACGTGTGTAATCTTGCAGGGAATGGGATTCGAGAAATCTTGGGGTTCGAAGCCAAGGCTAGACCTGATTCAGCGGGTTCAGATGCGAACTCCTAATGGAAAGTTCGGTAGATCGAACCCAAGTGACTTGGTTGCCAGGTATCTATCGACTAAATGGATAGCTTTTACCGACCGCGAACCGATTTTAATACTAATGGACTTGGCTCCAGAGACCCTTGAACTCTACCATTAGTACTCACGGATACAGAGAGAGAAATATGAGCCAGTTGGACGAATAGACAAAACACCAATTACAAGTGCCCGGTAAATTTCACGTGATCCCGGTGGCCAATCATCTATGTGAATGATCGTGCTCCAATTCAAGCGGAAACTTAGTAGGTGCGTTGCCAGGCTGTCCGTATAACGCACTGCGCCGATAATGATGAGGTGTAACAATATTGGTAACCTTGAGTCAACGAGATTCGGCAATAATGTCACAATTATGTCCAACCACATTGTGTTCACGCCCTACAGACGTTACAATTTTTGGAAACGTTGTCAACTAACATTCCAATCACAGTAACCAAAGAGATAAGGTTCATGGGCTCGGTCCCAGTTCGATCACTTGCCAAAACACAGTTCGGAACAAAAAAACGAGTTCAAATCATTCTCATGTACAGAGTTATCTTGTGGCATCCCAAGGGGGCAGTGAAATATGCAACACTGGTTAGGATAATCAGAGTCAAGTGCATGTGACCCTTCACACGTTTGATGGTGGTACACTTTAGGAAATCGCAAAAACTGGTTGGTGCATTTATTGGTGCACCTACTGGCAGTCACTTTAATGAGGACCGGTTGACGGTGAATTTGAAGCCTCTTTGTGACAGTAGACCGCATCGCGAATGCACAATCCGATCCGCAATACGCACAGTATCGTTTATAATATGCCATCTGCGAAGAACTAAGCGTGTTTGAAGCGTGCAACAGGATACTGACGAATGGTGGGGAACTGCGCAAAATCAGTACGAATCCTCAGATAGTGCATCGGGTTGGTTAGAAAACGGAATTCCGAAGAAAACACAGACAGGAGCTTGTGTTCCCCAGATGATAGGCAGTATGACATATGGGAATTCGGGGACTGCGCCCACCTGATGAGCTCCAAGAATGGCAAAATTGATTGTGGGCTGTCGAAGGGTTTTCAGCAACCTTTGTGAAAAAAAACTACCGGTTTGCTGCAGGATGGGTAATTTATTGACGAAGTCTATACAATGCCTGTTTTTTTTTATCAGAATAGGTTAAACACCAACGTTGTTCTCATAGATGGCAGCTTATTTGTTTTGTGTGCCGTTGGTTGGTTGTGCACGACAGTTCCCCATTCGTTATCCATCGGGTAGAAGCGTCTCTGGAAAGGGACGGTCTGTGGGTGGGGCAATCTAGGTCTTCCACAGAGTTCGTCTGAAAAGCGTCGGTTTGGTTGCGCATAGATGCCGTTCGGGACGGGCAACAGGCCTAAAACATGCCAAGACGGCACAGTGGGAAACAACATTCAGAGATCATCCCACAAGTGGCTGTGTGCCAGACACTGTCGGTTCCAAGCAAAGAGGTCAAACGTAGAAAGACGTCCCGGGTGGATGGGATGAAATCGTCAACATCCAAAGCGTCTTCAAGGTTTTGACCATCTCGGAAGCGTTGATAGTACTGAATGGTGCCGACCAATCCGTAAGTATAAGGTTGTACAGAGGGCACCTCTAGCATCATCCACTGCAGTGGTTCGACCACGTGCTACGCAGTTCCAGGCATCTCTCGTTCGAAATGGCGCTAACAGCAAGGTGGGCAACGCATGACTTGGAAGAAGGCTATGAAAGGGATAACAGAACGTTTGGCCGTTGCTGGAGCTGCCCGACTTCCAGGAAGGGGGCACCGTAACCCCTGTGCTTGACTGGAGACACTGTGAACAATGGCGGCTGGTCGATGTCAGTGGTGCTCGTGGTGTCAGTTTTCATACAGATTGTCCAACTGGGAGTTTAGAGGGACTACTTACGATCAGGTTGTTGTACTGCGCTGGCTAAAGGTAACAAGAGGGACGGATGGACACACCATATCGCATGCGGGTTAACGACTCATCTAGCTGTGTGAATCATTCAAACAAGACGATATAAGATACATTCTCCTCGGCGGCCATTACACCAAAGGACAAAATCATCCGACCTACAGCATTTCTCACGGAATTGAGTGGTCACTGATAAGATGATAATAATAAAGATAATCGTTCAGCTATCCCTAGTTGCCATGTCACCCGAAAGAAGCACGAGGGCTGGGATAATGCCAAGCCTAGACAGGAGAAGTCGAGAGGCAGAGGAAGGGTTCGAACCACGGACCTTTCGGTTAGTAAATTCGTGCTCTAACCACTGAGCCATCTCTCCCCCTCATGAGTGACACACAATAAATGAAATAATAATAATAATAATCGTTCGGTACCTGGCCGCTATGCTACCACCCGAAGGAAGCACGAGGGCTGAGATAGTGTCAGGGTGCTCGGGCCTCGATAAGAGCAGTTGAGAAGCCATGGGTTGGGTAGGAACCAGGGACCTTGGCGCGATAACCACAGAGCTATCGTTCAGCTGTAGCACCCTTTCGGTGCCTAGCTGCCATACCACACGAAGGAGGCACGAGGGCTGGGATACTGCCAGGTCGCCCAAGCCTAGACAGGGGAAGTCGAGTGGCGGAGGTCGGGTTCGAACCACGGACCTGAGCCATCTCAAGCAAGTGTCACGTATGGAAATGACTCATGCAATGAAACAAACACGAGAAAAAATTCAGGATAATCTCTTGCTTCCAATCATTTCAGTAGGTGCTGGAACAACGTGCTCTGAACAGGTCGCCCTAAAACCTTCATAAAGCGCTTCGGGACAGTTTGAAGCGATTTCCGGATGCCAGCATGCATATTTCTCCATTTCCGTCTTACGGCACCCTCCAATTCAGTCCTAGAGTTTAGCATCATCATGAAGTTAGCGTGGCCATTTGTCTCAAAGGTTCTCAATGAGTTTGAAATCTCGACTGCAAGCTAGCCACTCCACTGACGATGTTAAGCACTGAGTTATCTCGCCGAAATATCATCCTTGTCTAATCCTGAAATTTGAAATCTCCTCTCCATCTTTTCTAGAGTTTTTCTAATCGCTTTGGCTGAGGTCTCTATCCTCTCTGAAGTAGATATTTGAGGTCCTCACGGCATGTAACTCTTGAGTCATGCTTTAAAGGTCTGCGGACACAAAATCATCGACATGGTTCGACAGTGCAACGGACATAACGGATGGATCGATATGTCCCGCGCGGTATATCAAACATCGCAAACAAAGGTCAACTTAAACAGATGTAATAATAACCTATGTAAAAATGCCATTTCACACCGACCGCTGATATGCCTCTTCAATGGGGAATGTGTACGATACTGCCCCGCGAACTCAACAAGTGAACAGCTGTTGGGCGCTAGACCTGAAGTCCAACAGTTTGTCGAGTGATATTGTGCTCTGAGCTTCGATAAATTCTAGCGTTGTGAAGAAAAGAATGAAAGTGAGTGAAGAAGGAAATTAGTGCCAGTCTACCACAATCATACGACACATTTAGACGCTCTGGATGGAAACTGACAAAAAGAACTGACATTGGTTAGCAACCATATCGTGCAGTGTCTCCAACCAGGTACAGTGGAGATCACTTGGCCCCAATCATGGAAGGCGCACCGACAGCACCCGGACTTTTCGTAATCCCTTTCATATCAATCTGCTAGGTCAAAGGTTGACCACCTCTCTGGGCACGAAAAAGAGCGCTGTCCTCGGTAAACGATGGTTCGGCATGCCCAGTACATGGTCAAAACCAACGCAACTTCTGGTGGTGTTTTTTCTGCTTGTCTCGCCAAAACCATCCGACACGAGATATGGATAGGAGACAACGGTTGTCGAAGATCTGCAGATGGCGTTTCACTTCAGCGTCTCGCGCAGGCCATGTCTCATATCCATACAACAAAACAGCCCGTACTGTGACCTATACACACGTCCTTGGAGACTCAGAGGTATACCGCCTTGCCACGATAAGCGTCCGAAATTAGCAAGCGCGACCAAAGTCAAAACTCCTGGCTCGATTTCTCCTCTAATTATGTGACCACATGGATGATTTTATAGCTAGGTGAAAATGGATCGATAACTAAACAATTTTCAGTTGAACCTTGATAACAACAATTGAAAGTTGCTGTTCAAATTTACACAACTCTGGTCCCAAAGGACCAGAAATCCACTGTCGACGAAGGCATGACCTGTTCAGTTATTCACACGACGATCGAACCTTACATCTGAGGAGTTGGCAATTTGAGAATCGGTCAAGTGATGCGGATTTCATGAGTGAAGAATGAGCGGCGAGTTAACTACACTTCTGACCAGCCACTCGTGACCGAACGGTTCAGTATTCTGGAAGCTACAAGTTCGAAACGCCCCGGCGAATCGTGAGATGAACACTGGCAATGATGATTACCAAAGTAGTTTTTTTATTCAACCAACGTCCAGACAACCTGAAGCTGCGGAGGTAAAAACGTGCTATCACTTATCAGCGTGCTTCGCAAACGTAGTTGTTTTCTGAACGAAAACATAACTGCGTTTGGTAGATTCAAACAGCCTTCACTTCAAAACGCAGTGTCCCGTGCATTTCTCAAAAATCGGTGTAGAAACTGACATATTGTGCTATCGGTTGGCCAATGGATCGATACGTGAAATGCGGGGTTCAAAAACACCAAGTGATTTAATAATAGACACATGGCCGCATTGTGAGACAAACGAAGCACAGTCGAACAGTGTGGATAAGAACATGGGAATAGCGGTCAATGACCATTTGGAAAAAAGTTCACCATCTGTCTGTCCAGAGTAAACCGAAGCCATTTTGCGGGATTTACACCCTATAATATATAAAAATAACCGTCCAGCTGTGATACCTTTTCGGTGCACAGCAACTATGCAACCCCAAGGAGGCACGAGGACAGGTGTACTTCCAGGCCAGCGTAGTCGGGAACAATCGAAGAGCCAAGGTCCGGTTCGAACAAAAGACCTTCCTAAGTGTAGTTTCGCTATCTCGAACCCAGTGGTTAGCGTTTTCTGCGAAACTATTCTCAAAATAAACTTGTCGATTATCAAAACAAATCAGCTACGGAGTTAAGTCACCTTACGAGCATTGACAGTATTCAGTAGTCTATTTGGAGTACAGATTGGAAGCCGAACCCACTGGGAGGTGGGTTGAACACCATGACCTCCAGCTAAGGTTACCTTATATTTCAATGTTACACCACGTGACCTGGGGTTGACTGCGTGCTCGGATGATGATTTTCCATAAAGCATGATCACTTATGGTGTCTTCTTGACGGGTGGTGGAACGCTTGCAGCCTAGTAAGATGATAACAAACAACTCCGTATTGAACTGACTCAAAGTAGAGTGGTGTCGTGACCAAGATGGCCGTAGCCTCAAAGGGATGCAAATGTCTTTCTAGCTCAGTGTGAGGACCCCACAACGGCTGAATACCACGCAAGTAAGTTACTTAGGTACCATGATGCACCATGCTCAAGTGTCGAATGAACGAGGGACTATGATGTTAGGATGAGTATTGCAAGAAAGCATGAACTACTCTCGAAAATGGCCAGTAGTATATGCGACATCACACCAACAGACGCCATCATGTGGGCGGAATGTTATCACCTCGATCGAGGGAGTTCATGTGAAATCTAAAAGTCTAGTCTCAATATTCAATGCTCCCGAAAACGTGAAATTTGTACAGGTCGCCGTAAACGGCGGAATTCCGCTGGCTCAAAATACGAGTCAGCCGAAAGGTCAAAATACAGTTATTCCCCTAGAATGGAAGGACATCGGAGAATGAAATTTTCGGTCTCTTTCCGAAAGTGCAACCAACTCATCACTACCGTTGATTGGAACTGACGCGTTATGTTGCAGAAGTAGATCACGATGACGCAAGATTGCAGTGTTTACCTGAACAAAACTGAAAATACGCTCATGCATCTCTTGGTGAAGGAAAGTGTAACGTCCATCGGATAGTTAAATGCGCGCGTATAGACTAGCCTTGTTCGTTCGTTCTATTGCTGACCAACACACCGCACTGCTTGACTGGCGTGCACTTGATAAGCAGATTTGCCTCTGGAGCAGCGTACTTCGTCGGCAAAGATCGGGAGACTGGCGACAAGGACGGTGATACAACCGACGTGACAAATTTCGCGCGCTTTGAGGGCAAGTATGCGCGTCTGCGTGCAGGCATGTGACTGTCTGCAATTAACTAGTGGGTGTTTCTGATCGTATCGGCTGATAAACAAACGACCAAGCGGCCAAATATGCCCCGATCACTTTTATTGAGGAATGCAGCTAGGCTGGCGCCAACCATCACGTTGCTGGGTCATTCGACAAGCAAGCATTCAAAAACACCACACGATCAGTTGTTCGTTCTGATTTGGAACGTGATTAGTTTCCAGGAGTTAACCTACGGTGACAGTGGATTTACATTTCAGAAACGAGGTTTGTAAAACTCCCTCCCCCTAATAGCAAAGTTTCGTTAGTTCTCACTTAATGAGATCTTATTACAAAAAACTCGTTCAGCTGTAACACCCTTTCGGTGCCTAGCTGACATGCCACTCGAAGGAAGCACGAGGGCTGGGATACTGCCAGGTTGCCCAAGCATAGACAGGGGAAGTCGAGAGGTAGAGGTCGGGTTCGAACCACGGATCTTCTGGTCATCTGGGCCATCTCGCCCCGAGATCTCATTAACAGTCCATGAAGTGAGAACGTCGGAAATCGGAATTGAGCATGGAAAACAGTACTCTCTTCGGCAAACGATCGTTCGGCATACGTAACACATGTCCCAACCAACGCAGCTTCTGGTGCTAAACACATTCTTTAGTGGAAGTACCCGTTACACAACCGAAAACCCGCTTTCTAACTGCCTCGTTACGGATTCGCCGACACCAACTCACACGAGCTATGGTTCTGAGACAGCGACTGTCGAACACCTGAAGACGTCTCAGGTCCGCTGCTCGAATAGGCCAAGTCTCACAGCCATACAACAAGACAGCCCGTACTGTAGCTTGATACACACGTCACTTCGGATTCAGGGATAAACCATTCTGACACCATAGGTGCATCAAATTAGCAAACGCGACTCGAGCCTTGCAGATTCGTGCATTCACCTCATCTGTCATACTACAATCAGAACTAATACAGCTTCCAAGATATGTAAAACGCTCCACAACTTCCAATACCTCTCCCTGGAGTGGCGCGTTCAGTGACTGCACGTCCACGAGCATCACCTTACACTTCGTAGGTCCACAGTGCATACCAAAGGACTTTGATCAGTTCATTCAAGAATACTTGCGCCTCTCCCTCCTCTTCGAAGATGATAATGATGTCGTCTGCGTATTCCAGATCGACAAGGTTTTCTTCACAGGCTATTTGAACACCAGGGTTCTGGAGACCCTGCAGCGTCCACATACCAACCACCAAAGTGTTAACTTGCCGAATCACCTTTGTCCGGAACACGGCTACCAACGAGCTGTGAGTCTATGTAACGAAACGAACGGTGATAGCATATTGGTTACCGGCGAATAGCCAGGGAACGACGAACCCCTCTGCCTGGTACGGGTGCAGCTAGTCTCGTAGAACAAATGGCGAAATTAGATCGTGTACTCAAAGATGACTGGCGAATCCGCGAATCTGCATAGGCTAGACAACACAGCGTGGGACGTTGGCATTTATTTGAGCGTACAGTGAATTCTCTCCCAGACAATCACTTCTAAATGCACCAAAGTTTATTCTCACAACACATCGGGCCACTACAATACAGAATGTTTTACGGTAATTGTGTTCACCACAGGACGGACTGTCATGTGATTGGTCGAAAGCCTGTGCTGTTCTGCCAGCCATTTGTTGAACGACCACCAATAAAGACGTTGAATATGGTTTGGAAATACACGGAGATTTCACTGACATGGTTCAAGCAAAAATATCTGAAGGAACAGCGTCCAATCTAAGTCGAGCGTTATGGTCAGGTTATCGCTCTGTGAACAGATGGCTCAAGTGGTTAGAGTGCGAATTTACTGATCGGAAGGTCCATGGTTCGAATCCGACCTCCGCGTCTCGACTTCCCCTGTCTAGGCTTGGGCAACCTGGCAGTATCCCAGCCCTCGTGCAGCCTTCGGGTGGTACCGAAAGGGTGCTACAGCTGAAATATTTTTTCTCTGTGAAGATGGTTGGACAGTTGTTCGTTCGGGGGACGGTGCCAAGTTTAGTGTTTGCACGTAGAGCATGGGGTTTCTAGACCTGTAGCCACAACATGTCTCTGGTTGATCCACTTGCAGATTATTTTGAAGGCGGAAATCACATTTACTTGGTGTTTGGATTCGATCAAATGAGCCGGAGTAGTGCTAGAAACATTGTTCGTCAGACTTGCTTCAAGCCAGCCCAAATTGCGCTTCCCAACTTGTTCTGCCAAATGCCTAGTTGTATGATAAACATAACTGCTGCAAAGCAACAGATGAAGGACATAAGCATAAATTCGGCCTCGTATGGGTTAAATTTGACCATTTTTCTTATTGAAACTGACTTCGTTAGGTGGAACCTGAAGGCGAAAGCTGCAGGGAGCATTTTCGCATACGGTGCACTATTTCAGCTGCAAAGTCCTCCAAAAGGAAGTTATGTAAAGACACGTTTCTACTCCACGACCAGCATTGGCTGTCGTGCTTTTTTCAATGAAACTAGTCGGGCAATCGTTGCTTTGACTGTGTTGACAGTAAACTTAAAACCGAGATGTCCCAGTGATCAAAGCACGAATTTATTCATCGGAAGGTCTGTGGTTCGAAACCAATCTCTGCTTATCGACTGCTTCTATCTCAGCTTGGGCAACATGACAGTATTTCAGCCGTCGTACTCCCTTCGGATGGCATGGCACCAGAACGGTTATTTTGAGTATCTATTCACTCCCTTCAGTGTTATCCGGACGTATCGTACTTGCTCTCGTGAACAAAGGACGAACTAAGCTGCGTTAGTGTTGACAGGGCATGGGGTAATGGTTAGTCAAAGTTACGTAACGAACAGCGTCTTGAAAACGGATTGACAAATGAACCTTTAACTGTTGGGGTTGGCGATATTCTATTTTTTCCGAAAATAAGTCAGTGGAGAGCCCACTGTTATCCCCATCAATCTAGTGTGCAGTACGAATCTGAAGTGTACATTGAAAGAACATCACAGAAAGAGGACACGCTGCTTCATCATTTTCTAACGAAACTCCTATTGATTATTTGCAGAGTTCCCAAAAGGTTGTTTGCTGATTAGTAGCTAAACGATATCTCATCGAAAACTTCCTCCACTTTTGCTGAGTTGAACCATTTTCATTCCGAGGATAAGTACAAATTTCCAGCCTGACAACCGCCCGATTGCACGTTTATTACGCAATCTCGCACATCTATGTTGATTGGTAGAAGCGAACAGACCACCGCTGAGGCAATCCTTACAACTAGGTTAGCCAGTTTGCTACGATACAGATAATTCATGTGACTACAGCTGTCTGTGGCGTTTTTTGCATTAACCAACGCCAGTAAAGTGCCCAAAGATAAGCAGAGGAAATGAATGAATAGCCAAAAGTCCGTTTCGTTCCGTGATTTTGAAGAGAAAGTAGTTCCTCGTTGAAAGCAATTGGATTTTCTTCCCCCTGGTGAAACTCTTCCCTTGTCTGCTGCTGTTTACTGCGTCGACGCGATATGCATTTGGAACCCCTCATGAACACTTAACTCTTGACTTGTCGAACCAATTTGGTCGACCATCTTTTACGCGCGCTTTTTGACCATTTCGCGTTACCATGTGCTGTGCCCAGGCGTGTGTCGCAAACTAAGATTGATTTTCCATCTTCTTCAGGCTCTCTTTGGACTTGCACTACTTCGTGCAACAGTTTAGACGGAAACCCCCATAATTCGAGGTTTGTACCCCTTTTATTGCAGTATTTCATACATGTAGTACCGCACCTTTTGATAAACCTCAAGAATCCACAATTTCTGGTTTGTGATCTTGCGCATCACTCAAGTGGGCCTTTCCGAATACATCGAAGTATTCTACAGTAATACTGTCAGAAGTAGCAACACTTCCCGGAGGCTTAATGTCTTACCGTTGATGAAGTTTGCAGCGAAGCGCCATCTCCTCGTTAGCGAGCGGAATTGGATGGGGGTATTGCATAGATTCTGTTGCTGTGACAGAGCCAGCATGATAATCCATACACCTCAAATGAGGGAGGATAAGAGATAGTGGGAAAGCGTAAACAGCAAACCAAGGAGCTCTTTCCTGAGGGATATGTGCGGAGTTTTTGCAGACGGAGCTCCTTGCGTGAAAAGCACGCCGATGATGGCCCAACTTGAATTCCATCGAAGCGTTGGTTTTCGGTTAGGCAACCGTGCATCATTAAAAACCGACAATCGAGAGAAACCCTCTTCCAGAGGGATCTGCTTCCTAAGCACTTTGGATATTGAGACCGAATGAACATGGAGTGGACTGTGAATCCCAATTCGTTTACGATGGAATATTGCATCGCTGTCTTGCTTTCCGACCGACGAGAAGTAATAAAAATCATATAATAATCGTTGAGCTGTAAGACTCTTTCGGTGCATACCTACCATGCCACCAGCCGAAGGAAGCACGTGGGCTGAGATACTACCAGGGTGCCCAAGCCATCTGGACAGGAATAGTCGATATACCGAGGTGGGACTTGAACCGTCCGGTCAGTAAATTCTCACCCAAACCACAGAGCCACCTCGAGCTGGGCCAACGAGACCATATAGCCGACTCGAATTCCGGGAGCGTAGGTCATCGCCTCCGAAGTGTGACACAAGTCACGCCTCCAGATCAGGTCTCTGTCCCGTCTGCTGCCCTCAAAGGGTTGCTTGCCCGCCTTAAACCGCGCACTTGTGGAGGCAAGTACACAGGTGGTGCAGAAGAACAGTTATCTGTTCATTTATCTGAAAACCCACTTAGTTGATTATTCTGATTATTACGGGTCACTGGTCCTCACAACAGGGGTTCTCCTCCTTCTTAAAAACAAGTTCCTGAAAGCCTCAAACTGAATTTTCAAGGACACCTCGTTTCCCTATTGCCTCTGTTTTGGTAAGGACAAACCAACTCTGCCTCAGATCCTTTCCGTTTCACGCCATGGACATAAATCTGTAGCCTCATGTTTCCCGTCTTCTAATCTCAACCGGAATATCAACGACTCTCACAACTAATCCAGGTTCATGATTTTTTCCACCTCATCTTGTGCGTGCTTTCTTAACCAAACCAGACGTTGCAAAAACAACACAGCTCTAACACTTTCGTCAAATGGTGGTTTTTACTCGATGCTTGTTTCATGCTAATCGATAATCACAGCCCAAGGCTTGTAAAGTTAAGTTGACCCATCGATAGCCTCATCATCAGAGGCAAGTCATCATCATCATCGACACCATGACATCAGTGCTCAACACCGATGCTTCGCTGCCGTACAACCATGACTTACTTGAAAGCCTTATTATAAAGAAAAGAATAAAGATGGACGGGGGAGGGACTTAGTGCTAGCTTACCACAATCATTGCGAGGTGCCTACACCTCCAGACATTCACTCAGGCAATCTGGATAGAAACTGACAACAAGAACGCCACTGACATCGGTTGGCAGCCACAGATTGTAGTGTCTCCAACCAGGCACAGTGAGGATCACGCGGTCCCCATCCCGGAAAACGAGTAGCACTGACAGCACCCAGGTGTTTCGTAATCTCCTCTGCCAAGTCAAGGGTTGACCAGCTCTCTGTTTACGCCACTCTGAGTTGGGCATGGAAAACAGCACTCTCTTCGGCAAACGATGGTTCGGCATACTAACACATGTCCCAACCAACGCAGCTTCTGGCGCTGGTCACAATCTTCAATGAAAGTACCCGTTGCACAACCGAAAACACGCTTTCTAACTGCCTCGTTACGGATTCGCCGACACCACTCAGATGCAAGAACATTGTGCGGACTCAGCCTTGGACTCATGTTCGTGAGCAACCCGTGGGGGTGATGCCCACTCCATCTGTCACAGTAGCCATTCGCCATAATGTGGAGCATCGACAAACGTCTACCACCAGTAGTCGTATCATCATCATGTGTAAGCGAAAAAAGTCAACCAAACAAGAGAGGACCACACGTCACACGATGACTGACAGAACCCCCCATGCGTATGATTGCACCGGACCGAGTTGTTTAGATAGAAGCCCTCAATGGACGTGTAGCATAGACAAAGCCCGATAAAAAAACGGGTCACCAAAGAAGTACCAAATTTTTATGAGAACGAACCGATGAACAAAGTGCATGTATTGCGCGCGCGCACACGCACGCACGCACGTCCAGAACACTACGATGCAAAGCGTGCGTACGTGCGTGCATACAGCCCGAAGTAAACACGTGTGGATGACCGTGGCCAGAAGGGACCTGATGCGTTTCGAAACAGAGCATAAGTGCATTATAAAAACCGCCGTCCCAGCAACTGCACCGACAGCTGTTGTCGGGGCTTAAACCGATTGCGAAGCTGAATGTGACAACCACGAGCACCTGTTTTCCCAAAATAATGAAGCAGGATAAGCAAAATGATTGAGTTCAGCTCCAGCTTGATGCCGATGTAGTGGACTCGAAGTCAAGGTCACGTGAATCATCCAGCTACGGCACAGTCACCACGCAACGCGTGGGATGCGCGGGGATTGAGCCGGAATAGTCTTTCAGTTGCACGCTGCGTCTAAAAATAAGGAAGCAATAAGTCATTGCATTCGAAACAGCATAAGCTCTGTTTCGCTAACGGCCACCCATCCCTTGGTTACTTCGGCAATACCGGGGCTCGAACTAGTCAACCACGGATAAAATCGCCAGTTTTCCCAGCAAATATTCTCATTTAAACACGATATTCGGGTTCAAGTCATCCTGTCTTCGTAGTAAGAATGAAGGAGATTGGCGTTAGTACACTTATAGATGAAAAAACGAAAAGCTGGCGCAGTTTCTCGAGTACCTGATCAAACGGGAAATTAGGAAACTGATCAGTCTAATCTTGGTTATCCTCTAAAATTAGCAGTGTGTGAAGTGCTACTTGATGTCTAGAATGGGATCTTTTCCAGATAAGCCCCGCCACTTTGTGCCAGCTCCAATTTAATATACGCACACAACCTTGACCTAGTTTTGATGAAAACAATTCCCCACCGCATCTCGGCTCATTTTGTGCTCTTCGGACGTAAAACCTTGAATGAACTTTCTGACGCTTTCAACTCTTGTTCATGACAACGAGACGGCAATATGTTTCTTGCAAAGCCACGGAGTGATCCATCAGCAACGTTTATGCAACAATGGACACCAAATGACACCTCCAACTGTTTCTGACAGGTGGAGGTGTAATGCCTGACAGTGTCGGCTAGAAATCGGTCTTCGAAAGGGAACTTAGTTGGAGCGGTCTAGGATGGAGTTTAGGACGGTAATTCTATTCATTTATTGCTGGTCCCAAAACTTTGGCAAAAATTAAATTCTGCTCAGAGATAGCATCTGTTAGCCACACGGTCGCTGTTGACTGGAAGAACTTTCTTCGCGAAGTTTGCGCCTGGCAGCTTTTGCAGACTCCAACAGTCTACAAGATGCAGAATAAACGCCAATGCAACAGACACGGATCTTTAGTGGACAGCTAGTTGTTTTGAGGCAAAGTTACCGAAAAACGGACCTTTTTTATGCAAATTATTAATGACATGTCCCAGTGCCACCCTATTCAATAAGTACAAATTTCATATCCTCTTTTTTCTGATCTTTTTTGGGTGGCAATGGTTAATTTTCTGGCGGGGTTCCTCTGGAAAAGATCCCCAGAATGCAAACAGATGAGATAGAACCACAAGAGAGACTTCCTAATGTCAAAAGTCATGTAACCACGGAAAGCCAACTAAAGTCCCACTGTCTAAGTGGGGCAGCCTTACACACTCCTAGGTCTATTGTAAAGAATTATTCGAACCTATACGCTATATTGGTTTGAAGGAACGCCTAGTGGTGATTGGCATTTAACGACATCACTTTTCATCGATTGACAATTTGAAAGAGTTTGCCTCAGTGAGTATCTCTCAGTTCGAAGTAGATGAGCCTGTTCCGTAAGATATCCCATACGGAAACTGGGTAAATCTCACAAGATCTTACAGGATGATCGTCGGAAAATTGCTTGAACAAGATGTAGGCCTAGGAATAGCTGTTGACTGATTTGCGGACGCTTCCTCGCCATTCGAGGCGACGTCACCTGCGTGCACGAACCCAACAGTGCACTGAAAATTCACCCCCAAATTGTGTTTGCAAGTCAACGGCCAAACTCCGCGGCGAGACAAACGGCCAGCCGATCGGTAGTCAATAAGTAGACCCCAGGTGTCATAAGTTTGACACACTACTAGACTCATGAGTCGTCAAACAGCGTAGGTGTGGTGCAGTGAACTTTCATACATTAACTGGATGCACACGATCTTCACTCCGAGGCGGGTTCTCAACTCACGCTCCAAAATTACCTTTCTGTCAGAATGATGCCAAATATCCAAAAGTTGTCGATCAGAATCAGTAAAGGCATACTAGTACTCTATGTGAGGACTGAATACCAGCCAGCTCAGCACAATTTTTCGCCATTTTTCGTGCATTGCTTTGTGCAATGAGCTGAGCAAGCTGCTTCCTACTTTCGGTGTGCCCCTGAAAAAATTTACTGCGGCCAAGGTCGGTGACAGCATCGAGTTCGTACCGAGACGCGCTGTCGAGTGCTATAACAACGAACCAATGCGTTCGTAGCAAAGTCAGGCGATGCTTGTCACTGTGCGATTCCTGTCCCGGAGAGAGAGGAGAGCAACAATATAGTTCGAGACTGTATATATGCGCTCTCTGATGCCACAGTGACTGAACAACTGAGCCGATCCTAAAGGAATCTGAGAGGACGAAGCTACAAATAATAGGAAGAAAAGTTATGACCGGGCAGGCGGATTACTCATCTGCAAGAGAAGATATTGACAGAGTCGAAAGCCCAAAGTTCGAATCTCCAAACTCACCTCAACGGTGAAACAAGACAGATGGGATGTGGCTCGAGATGACTCAGTGTTTAAAGCGCGAATTTACTCACCAGAAGTTCCGTGGTTCCAGAACAATCTCTGCTTATCGGTCACTCCTGTAAAGGCTTGGGCAACCTGGCAGTATCTCAGCCCTAGAACTTACGGGGGTGGCATGGCAGATAGGCACCAAAAGCGTGTTACAGCTGAATTATCACTTTTATTATTAATACATGTGGCATTACTAACCGACGAACCAGCGTGCACCTGCAGCAATACCAACTGTTGCAATCTAAAAGAAAACGCCCACTAACCAGAGCCATTTTAATAGCCTCCTTGAAAGGCAGATTAATTGCTTGAAGACTTACTAGCATTTGTGTTGAATAGGGCAATTCATCCAAGCGCAGTCTCAGATAGGCGAGCAGGCGGTCTGGTCCAAGAACACCCAGCACGTTCCCACTAGTTGGATCCATCACCATCAGATGTGTGGGCGAGAAGATATCGTTGGCGGCAATGGGAAAGTGAGAAGACGCTTTTGTCGAATCGGAAAGCGATCTAACACTGACCGGGGTGGATGCTACCTGTTGCAGTGGCTGATGGTGTTTCATCCCATTGCTTGAATTCGCCTCATCCATGGCAAAGCAACATTCGGCTGCATCGCTGTTACAGTCAACCGAATGGTGTTGCACCGGCTGTTGGCTTCTTTGACTCAGCGCATCTGGGAAGGCACTGTGTTGCGGCGAAGCGTACGAATTCAGTTTACTTTTGCGATGAAGCAGTCGAGAAAGTGCTTTACGCAGCCGAGTCTGGGGAGACACAATCACGTCGACGTCGAAAGGATCAAGTAGGCACATTCCGTGATCATGTTCCGTATGGAAAACACCTGGAATGCAACAAAGCCCATCAAGCGATTTCGTATAGCAGCCAACTGCTTGTTTTTTTTTAGTAGAAAACACAGATGGAAAGTACAAGAATGGGAAACCACGAGGAAACTGATGTATTCGGATTGTCTTTCGGTGTGATCACTCTTGAAGAGGTCTGTGAGGACAAACGAGAACTCAAGATTCCATTAGACAGATGTGTGGTGAATCAATATGGAATCTAAGTGCATACGTATGATGCGGTAAACCAGGCAATGGTGTACTCGTGCGGCGAGTGAGAGGTCATGGTTTCGAGTCCCGCTCTCGGTGTCTTATGTACATGGGTTCCCAGTAAATATGGCTATATGTTCAAGATGTCCGAACCCTTCGTTCACCTCTTCATAACATGTCCAGCATCGCTTGCTTTGCTTACGTTTAGAGAAAAACCACGTTTTGAGAGTTAAAAATTATTAGATGATTATGCAAGCAATTGAATAAACTCTGTAGAAGCGATCCTCAGTAGGAACAAACACCAATGTGCACATGGAGAACCTTGAGGAAGGATGGAAGTCGCAACCTTCTGGACAACGGCCGACCACCATACACGGACGGCTGATCAGCATCATATCCTCACACAGCTCGGACTAAGCTCGTGTGATCATCTGTCGACTGGCTCCCGATGCGACAACTACTCACTGGAGGTCCATGACAGGTTGATGAAATTCCTCCCGAGCGTCTTGCCCCCATTTCATAAGAAGAGTAGAAGGAAAATATATGAATATACAAACTTTAATACCAACAACATTTTCATCGTAGCCTCATTCATTCATAGCGAATGGTGCTGAGTGGTTGAAAAGTGGAAGATTGACGAAAAATGAGAAACAAGTAGGACAGAATTATGACATGGCATCATTCCATCGTGAGAGATTTTCGTCATAGTCTCAGAAGGTTTCCCTGTTAACCCTCTAAAAACCAAGTTGTCGTTTTTTCATGACTGCGTGGATGAGCGACACTTCTCAATCTCCATTTCGCAGTAGTCCCTACTTCTGTCATCATTAGCAGAGACAGACACTACCCTACGATCATACAGTCTACTTAATGATATTCGAAATCTTGAAGTGAAATAGTGCACAAGACAGGGGATCTGGTGCTAGCCTACCTCGAGCTGTTTACGGTGACTACGCATTCAAATGTTCAATCACACAAGCTGAAAAGAAACTGACAGCACGCACGTCAACAAGTTAGTTCTGAAGTCAGAGGGATTTGTGTCTCTGTGCAATCGTCTTTCCAGTTTGCCACACAGAGCCCCAGTCGGATGAGGACCACGACAACAAGTTGACCAAACTGATTTCCTCAAGGAATAGAACAAGCCCTGGACGTGAACCAATTCACTGTCTTGCTGAAACATCGGAGCTCAAGTTCCGATTAGGTCTGCTACTACCGAACGAAAACGGTTGAATTCCATCCATTAGAGATGGACCCACGATGGAAACCAGTCACAATTCCTGAAAACTTCCACATGCTAGTGCGCATCGATCATTAAAAAACCTCTAAAGAGTCCCACAAGAGGGGTCACATCGTCTTTACCTGTTTTGGCCTGTAACCGGGACCAAAGTAGTTTAGCAGAGACCGGTCAGATACTCAATTCGCCTCACAATTTCCAAAAGCTGACGAAGAATCCGAATTTGGTAGAACATCATTCTCCGAAAATCGATCAATTTTCAAAAATTTTTGTCTTAAAAGTCCAAATATGTGATTTGGTGAATCCGGGGATATCTTCAACTTTGACGTTCCCGGGTAACACTGAACGGGTTTTCACCAGAAAGGGGAAAAGAGCATTGGAACTCGAAAAATGAACATGAGCTATGTATGGCCGACTCACGTAGAACTTCGCACAAACGCCTTGTGCCCCACATTCGCAAACCATCTGTCAACTGGTTGTTGTGTGCTGCTGGCGACTTTGCTTGGGTTCCCGAATCACCCAACACCGTGTCCTGATTTGACGAGTCCGCTAGGGTGATCGATGAGTACAAGGAGGCCAGCAGATGTAATGCCAACTCCTGGGAGAACAAACCCGTGACAGAATGTGTTGGTGCGTGCCAAATCGGAGCAGCTTGGACACCATTCTCCAGCAGGACGCGGATAGCGCGGACGGCCTTGAGGTTAGAAAAACACAGTGGTCATATAACAGAGAGTGGCATGACGGTTAGTGAATGGAGACAAAATATGATCCTGGCTCCCTGACGAAACAAACTGCTTATGAGGTCTGTGACTGGTTTCGTTCTTCTTGAGGTTCATTAGCTAGGCGCAGTCCCTGAGTTCAACCACATGAACCCAAAGCACAGACAATTCAAGAATCGCACTCATTCAATCTCATGGGAAGAATCAGCTGAATCTCTCTGAAGGAGAAGGGCAAAACCGATGGTGAGCTGTCGAACACTTTCAGCAATCTTGGGTGCAGTGGGTTCTGCCAAGAAACTACACTTCGACATCCGAATACCGTACCAATTGAAACATGAGGCGGCTCTTGTTCAGTTGAAGAATACCATAGAAGAATTCATATGAGCGTCCCGTTAAAAGCGAATTCATTCAAAATGAGAAGATTACGCGAGTAATTATTGGTCTGTTCGCCAATTTGAATATGCAATATAACGAGCAGAGCAATCGATCGACTCAAAGGATTTTCACACCACACTGCACCACATATATTGGATGGGCCAATCAAAACAAACAGTGAAGACGACGGCGTCCACTGAACCAATCACATAAGAAGGAGTCAGACCATGACGTGACAGAGGTCTACAACGGACCAGCAACCAACCAGAGAGCCGGAAACACCATTGAACAATCACAGCAGAGATGAGTACTCCACAACTAAACAATATAAACTCAACCAGAGAAGATGCAGAAACCAACCAAATACCCACTAATGAGGTCTCCTAGACCGCTTGCAAACAAGCTGCCGAACTTCAGTGAACAAGTGAACGATTAATGAGTGCATCTGAGCTACCAATATTCCGCAATATAATCGACCCGTTTTGTAGAAATATATATAGACAAACAAAATTCGCACATGGTTCCTGAGGCTTGACGTTACTAAGATTTGTACCCCAGATCTATGAAGGGCGTAGCTAGCATGTTTCCACTATTCCATCAGTGTATACTGAACGAACTTCATTATCGCGTTCGGACGTCTTCATGCATGAGCGACGTGGAGGGTCTGCTGAAGTACCCCAGCAACAAGCCAGCAAGCGTCCTGGTTGTGCCGATCGGCTGAATCGCGCGTCAGGTGGCCCCAGCGGCACTTGAAACCTGCTGTACAGTTTGATCTCCAAAAAAGCCAATAGAAAGGAGCCAGTTTTTCATTCAGTGTGAGTATATTGTCATAGTATTTGCTGGCTACGTCCAAATGGACAGTAACTTGGTCACGCCTAACTCCAAACGCTAGAGGCCATCCCGATAAAAGTCCGCTAGACTGGAGAATTCCTGGTTGGCTGCAGCTTAGTACGCGATTCATCGGGAAAGGGATCACTCAGGAGAGCCAAATACCCATCTCCCCTCCCCCAAGGTGTTCTTGTTCGGGGGTGTTACCGCAGAAGGAACCTCTTATGAGCAGCTGCGAAGTTTTTGGAACCGTAACCAAATCATCCTGTTCTGATTGGCCAATGGGGAAGGCTGTGGGTTCGAGTTTCGGCGTGCTTGGTAGCTGCAACCACTGTACGATAAGTACGCGGCTCTTACAGCTGATAATGGTTCTTGAAGCTCATCAGCCCCTGCTGGAACCTGCGTTTCGGTTATCTAAAATGCGAAGCAAACGTGCTGTTACCGACTCATCAGCGCATCTGAGCCATCGCGTCAGGATAGGCGAGCATATTTACGCTTGAGAGATGCTCAAGGGGCCACAATGACGCTCCTGGTCGCTGGGTCGTCAGTCAGATCTTCCCGTCCAAATAACGCCCCAGAGCACCATCTGAGACCTTTTGGAAATCTCTGCTCGATTTTGGCTACCAAAGAGGATCGTCCTTGGATCAGCATGATTTTCCCGTGTTTGCACAAGCACAGGAACTTGCTGCGATCTGGTGTGCCCAAATTGCTGTCGCACCTACGGTTATTGCTATAGGTCGACTATCCGTGTGAATGGTGTATTTGTACACATGACTAAACACAAGTGGAACAGAAACCAGAAGTTTCACATGATTCAGGGTCGGCTACACTTGATTTTCTCTTCCACGTGGCGAATCACGTGCGTTTTATTTGGAAAATTCAGTCCCAAAAGTTCCAATAAACAGGGAGGTTCCTCGCGCACGTCAAAGGAGCAGATGATTTGCATATAAGAAATCCCGATTTCATGCGGTCAGACTCAGAAGGCGGGGCGCGCCTAGCACAAGCATACTTCAAGAATGATTAGAACACCTCGTGAAAATCAAATCTGTAGTAGTGTCGAGGTGTTTTTTCCACAGACGAAAAAAAGGAAAATCAGGCCACCTTTCGAAAACAGACATTCCTGGATATTTTTAGAAAAAATGTGGTGGATTTCAAAAAGCGCAGCCACAAGAATGTTGTCACCCTTATCGGGACTTATCAGGTGAGCGAAATGGAATCGAAACCCTTTGGGGGGTTCAAACTCTTGTCCACTAGACCACATGCCCAGAGAGGTCCGGAAACTGTTCAGGACAACTCAAAGAGGAGTCGATAACAGCTCTGACCTCCAAAAAGTGTACTTGTAATGAATATGGTAATCACAGAGGTGTCAGTTTGACGCCAGTTGTAACAAGGCTTCTAACGCAGTGCTTCTTCGTCGTCTTATGACAGTACTCAAACTCTCCGCTGATGAGCATCAAGCGGTATTTCAACCACGTAATGGATGACCGACCATATCTCGACACTATCATACATCAGAACAGGTGACACGAAATCCCGGTGCTTCTTGAATTGGAGGTTGTGTGCGATTCTACCAAATCGTTCAGTGCTTCTATCCACAAAAGCTGAACACAGAAGTTAGTGAACAGAATCCGGTCCATAAATTCACATACTTCTGGATGTGAGTGCATGAGAGCTCTTTAAGGGTTGTCCGTCAAAAAACAGTGTCCGCGAAGAAATCCATTCTCCCCATTTAGTCATTGATGAACTAATGAAGCGAATACTGGAGGGTCTTTCAAACCTGGATGGTCCTATCGTTGCTAGCGAGGACCTTATCGATCTGGTGTACGCCGAATTAAGCTTTGAAGGCCAAGACAGAGCAAAGGCATTGTTAAATAAACTGACCACCATCAAACCATCTTTCGGCATACGCCTAGCATCTACAAAGAGCACAGTCATGCTTCAGGACGGTCAGCCTTTGAACACACCCCTTGCAATTCAAGAAGCACTAAAGGTTGTAAATGCTCTACATAGCATGTCCTCTGTGCCTCGTTCAGAATGGCCTAAACAGCGAAGAGAACGTGGGACGTGACAGAAGGGCGTTTACGAAGATCTTAGGTGTTGTTGCTGCAATCTGTCTTGTCCGATGGGTTCCCTCCTTCCGATGCTTGGTCGGAGATATTCCAGAGAACGGCGGCTAATCAATATCCAGATTCCCTGGTTGAGCGCTTCAAAAAGTAGGCGCCTCATAATACTTGAGGTACGCTAGCACCGGTTTGATTTTCCGTCCACTCTTTTGTTTCCCCACTTAAAGGCCGTAAATATAATGGGGTAAACTTCACGATTATACGACAACGAAATTCGGTGTTAACACTCGTTGGCTGTATCTGGTGATGAAGATGATTTCATCAACTTAATGCTGCGATTGCTACATTAACTGCGAGCCCTTGTTTGGAAGTGGAGACCATCGTCGACTTGCTGCAGTCGACTAGCTGCGCGACTCCGGAGGGTGAAACAAAAAGCTTCAGTAGTCAGAATTGAACTTTGGCGTGCATTCCTACCTGCCGTCCTCTGTCTAGTCCTTTATTGAACGGTGGTCGAGTTTTATCGAGCTCTCCTCCTTTCCTCTCCTAGCTCTTCCGAAGCCATGTGTGCTGTCGTCCATAACTGAATTTTCTGATCAACTGGAAGGCTCGGATATCAACCGTACATCAGCATGAACGGAGACTTGCCTGTGGTTGAAAGCACGACGTGCCAGCAACACCATCGGCAGCTTCACTTCCCAGTCACTCCTTTGGCCGCCAGCCACTCCTTAATAGTTCGGTTATTGAGTTCAGTTAGGTAAGTTGTCTGTGGTTGGTAGGGTACTATCCCTAGCCGCTTGATACCCAGCTGCTGCAAGCAAGTCCCGAGTTCTTCACCCTCAAAGCAAGCCCGTTAGGATCGTTTTTGGCAACCCGTGGTTGGCCACGATGTGAAGCATGACTACTCCACTGATCGTCTTCGCCGGTTCATTTGGTATGACTGCCGCCTCGAACCGCCGCAACAGGTATCCTGTCATCATTACGACATATTGATTTCCATTAGCTGTCACCAGAAGGGGTTACATGACGTCAACGAACCATAGCTCTCTAATCTCTGAAACAGGGATGAGTTGCCCTGTTTTGTCGATTTGTTCGACGGGTGTTCCACGGCGCAATCAAAGATTGTCTATTGAGCAGAGATCCTTTAGCTCAAAACAATAGCTACGTAAGGCAGTCTCTGGACCATTATAGGTGCGTAATCCGAATAGAGAGGGCAGCATGATGCATGATGCCTCCTCGCTTCAACTATACAACATTCATCAATAGGAAGCAATCTATTGTTCAGCTTGTTTCAGAAGCATTTTGAAATGACTAGCGAATGGAGCTATCACTCTTAGGGACCGACTCACGAAACAACGGGGTCGAAGAACCGGCGAAGAACTGGAACGGTGAAGACGGGAGACATCAATGGTAGCCTGTTTTCACTTGCTCACTCAGCGGTGTGCAGTCGATCCAGCAGATGTCACCAAGCGATGGCTGATGAAACACGTTATGCATCGTTGCAAGTTTGAATACCGCCATAGAACCGAGGTGAAGATATGCACACGATTAGGTCTCAGATTTTAGATGGGAAGGGAGCTTAACGCAATTTAATGCGAACAATTGCCACAAAATTGCTGGGTTCGGCGAATATTCCAATCATCAACTGAACAACAACATTTGTCGGGAACCGCTGGATGGTGCCTTCACCTTATTTTCGGAACCCCAGTTGTTTCGTTCGACTGAATCGAAGGAATGGACTAGAACCACCCACTTCTACCAATAGAACAAGTACCTTAGCGACTGATCTAGTGAGAAGGATTGCTTTCCGTCACTCCTATGCATCTGTTCTTCAAACCAGATTCGTGGCACTTCTACCTAATGGCTTAATAGCTGATTTCCTTCAGTACCATCCAAGCCATATCTCTGGCAACCACCACAATGTCTGAGCTTCTAGTTCGCCGCAACAGGGGATTCAGGGCGTCGTAAAACCTGTCTTTGGCGGCGTCCGAGCTACAATTAGTTGAGACGTAAGCGGACACGACAAATAGACGGCGATCAACTTGCCGCTTGTGAGACTCCTTCACAGACGTTGTCAGACGAACCGCACAGAGGCGACTATCAACAGGTATCCAGTCAAGTAAGGATACTTCCGCCCGGTGACTTAGCACAATACCAACCCCTGCACATCCCACCGCAGCAGCCTCTCGGTCACCAGAGGTGTGGAGCCGAAAGCGAGTGGAAATTTATGGGTTGGTTATCTCAATCACTGTGCTTGCGTCTTGAATTCTTGTTTCTGAGACACGGTACACATCAATGCCAAGCGAGTCCGGTGTGAGTGCAAGAGCAGCCTGCTTGCTTCAGAGTACGGACATATAGAGGTCCCTCAAGAATCCTTCGAAGAGTCCAAACCAACATCCTCCATCAGCCAGAACCCTGGCGAGAAATTGTCCCGCAGACCAAGTCAAAAAGTACTTCTCTCACCGTAACGTCCTCTCTCGAGTGGAGCGGTGCAGCGTTTTTCAACTAAGAACGTACACAATGCGGCAATCACAGTCTGTAAGAAACCGCTATGGTGAGCCAACAGAAGTAAGTCAGTTCTTAAATGGGGAAAAGACAAGCTCTATCGCGACAGCAACTTACCCCCAGTCTCGAATCCACCATTACCAACTTCCCACTGTCTGGCAATACGTCGTAGCAGGTACTATGTCGAAACAGAGTGCTGAACACGTGGTCTTCGTCTGGAAGAGGAAGCAACAATCGATCACAAACAATCGAGGCAAATACATGATCGAATTGTCCGAAGAGGATAATTCAAGGCGAAATATATGCATATTGACAATGACCAATGAACTGTGATCGCCTTTCGGTACATAGCTACCGTACATGAATAACAATGCACTATCAGGTTTTCCAAGCCTGGACAAGAACAGTCGAGAAGCCGGGGTCGGGTTTGAACCAGAGAACACGCCATCAGCAGATCGAGCCGTCTAGACCTCTACTAAGTGCGTATAAGGCTTGGGCCTGACAGATACGGCAATGTCACGCAGCCAATGGTGATCCTGCATCAAAGCTATCGCCTTCAATGCGCAGCTCCCCCACACCGGAAAAACAGAAGCATTTAACATCGGCTGGGCCATCGCCTCCAACGAGTGGCTGTCATTCTCTTATTCTCATTCTCCTAGGTGAACGAAACTGTGGCAGCCGGATTCATTTTCTAACTGACCGACTGAGCAAACCTGGGGTGTATGCAAATATGAAAGATGGGTTAATCGATTCGGCCGATCAGATTCGGCATGACTCGTTCTGAATCTGTAGAAGCCGCCACATGTCCTCCCACTCTCTCTGAAGTC
>NW_008751752.1:866225-890204 GCF_000715545.1 Opisthorchis viverrini | reverse complement strand
ACGTACACAATGCGGCAATCACAGTCTGTAAGAAACCGCTATGGTGAGCCAACAGAAGTAAGTCAGTTCTTAAATGGGGAAAAGACAAGCATAAAATCGAGCTATATCGCGACAGCAACTTACCCCCAGTCTCGAATCCACCATTACCAACTTCCCACTGTCTGGCAATACGTCGTAGCAGGTACTATTCGGAAACAGAGTGCTGAACACGTGGTCTTCGTCTGGAAGAGAAAGCAACAATCGATCACAAACAATCGAGGCAAATACATGACGACTTGTCCCGAAGAGGATAATTCAAGGCGAAATATATGCATATTGACAATGACCAATGAACTGTGATCGCCTTTCGGTACATAGCTACCGTACATGAATAACAATGCACTATCAGGTTTTCCAAGCCTGGACAAGAACAGTCGAGAAGCCGGGGTCGGGTTTGAACCAGAGAACACGCTATCGGCAGATCGAGCCGTCTAGACCTCTACTAAATGCGTATAAGGCTTGGGCCTGACAGATACGGCAATGTCACGCAGCCAATGGTGATCCTGCATCAAAGCTATCGCCTTCAATGCGCAGCTCCCCCACACCGGAAAAACAGAAGCATTTAACATCGGCTGGGCCATCGCCTCCAACGAGTGGCTGTCATTCTCTTATTCTCATTCTCCTAGGTGAACGAAACTGTGGCAGCCGGATCCATTTTCTAACTGACCGACTGAGCAAACCTGGGGTGTATGCAAATATGAAAGATGGGTTAATCGATTCGGCCGATCAGATTCGGCATGACTCGTTCTGAATCTGTAGAAGCCGCCACATGTCCTCCCACTCTCTCTGAAGTCCACAGTTCTTTCACGCTTGGGTTGGTAAACAGTGTGTGAGGCAGTGCGAGAAACATGTTCAACTGAACAGTCACTAGCCCAATTATATCGACCAGCTACTGGAGATGTATCTACCTGAATAAGTTCCACGGAAGTGACGTATTCGACCTCAGGTATTCAACCCAGGTAAGTCTACCTCAGAGGCATCAAGCCATTATGTACACATCGATCCAGCCTACAAACACTACCGTTATCGATCTACAGTACGGTATTCGATCGCCCACATGTGCTACTGAAAAACAGATACGTTTCCATAGGCCTTGGAAAAAACGAAATTCAGTTTACTATTACAAAAACATCGCCCAGTATAAACACATCGTTTCCGTTTGAAAACTGTCACGAAGCACACACGAGTGAAACAAAGAAACAATGATTCACCTCAGCTATTCAAGGCAAATCAAATCGAACCTTGAATCACACTGGGACGAGACAAAATAGCTCACGGCCATTCTTTGTCGCCAACATGTTTTGACACCCAACTCGAACGCTTACGAAAATTTATCTGAATGGCTATCCTATGAAACTTAGTCATCAACAGGAGCGCGATTCGCACAATCTTCTCAGCTTTATAACATGACGGTGGTGACCGCCATTGAACGAATTCACTTTGCGTCCCGCGAAGGAGCGTCGTCAGGCAGTCTTGTCACGACGCGCAGAGAGGTCATGAGAGGTCTACAAAGAACAAGATTGTATCGTGATGCTTCACCCAACACTAGATAGCCTCCCAGTCTGATTACAACCAATATTTTGTAGTATTTTGTCCTGATCTCCGACCCTGACCCCCTTGGTGTCAGCTGGTCCTTCAGTTTCGCAGTAAAGCGACCGGTGTGTAGTACATTTCTGCAAGGTGTACAGCGAACAGGACGAGAAAACAAAGCATTGAAAATGATACTGGTTGCGACTTACCAAACTGGCCAAAGGAGCAAGAAATAGACTCTTCTTTCGACTGTGAAAAATGAAAACGATGGCCGTTTAAGGGAGTAACAATAACAAATTTTGAATGGAAAAGTAGCCGGATATTCACTGGGATCAGAAAGGTCGTACTCCGATATAAATACCAGAATGTTTCTATGTGAAACTAATATGTTCCAAGGAGGGAGACACAGCCAAGAATTTCATACACCCTGTTCTATCTAGACGTGAAAAAGAAATGGGCGAGAATTTGCCAGTCATTCTGCCGATTTCTCAATTTCTTCTAACTGACTGAAAAAATCAGAGACCAGATTCGAACGGAACTAAGAAGTCGAACTTACATCGGAATGCGATTTGCTGATAACAAGAAGCCGTTCCGACTCGGACGCCCTTCTGATTCGAACACCAGCGCGTGCTGAGCAGACACTCGAAGCGAAAACCTGTTGCCGGTTTGTAGCTGGAGAAGGAGAAATCAGACAGAGACAAGGAGTCAATCCCTGCATAGGTTGGAGCGCGAAAAGTAAAAAAAAATCAAACCGTCTACCTGCCTACCTGCAAGAATATCAACTGCACCTTGGAATTCTTCCACCGCGGAACAACTGAGACGTGCGCACCCACTGGCAGTACCGAAAAACCCGTCAGAGGACTCGCATCCACTCTCTTCACCATGTGATTGGCTCAACTGCAAGAGATGGAAAAGTCAGAATTGCGTGAATCGGATTCAATCGTACGGGAACCAGGAAAACCTAGCATTCCAGTCCTGGTATGGGATGAAATCCCGTTCAAATGAAAGTACAATGTCTAAAAGCCTTGAAACCGACAGGCGATCAGCACAGATTCCAAACCGTAGTCTTTACAGTCAACATCTTCAGCGCTCACACCTCGTTTGGTTCGGGTGGGGAGTTACACACGGACGCAAAATGAGGCATACTATTAGTCTCTGTAACGTCGTTTCCAACGCAAGTGAACTCAGCTACATCAGCAGAAGCATGTACGACTTCCATCGTCGAAATTCGCACCAGCCCTGTGCGAACAAATGAATAGCCCTACTTCAACACTTCTCATATAAAGGAAGACTTGTCTGGACAGTGCACCGTCCGTTTCTCACTTCTTTACACTAATCAGGTAGGCTTCGTCCCTGAATCTCCGTTAACTTCCAACTTGAACACCAAGCTGTGCGTGTGTTGCATTGTACATTCATTCGCAACTTAACCAGGTGCTGACGGGAGAATCCTGGATCTTTCATTCCTCGTGTTGCAGCGTTCTGACAACGAAACTAGGTATCAACTGTTTCGAACCTGACTGTTCCGGTGGTCAACCTACCCAGGCAGGTTGTATTACATGAGAAAAAAACATCAGAAAACGCACTGGTTTTTGTCTAGACCTAACATAATACTCATAAGATTGCTGGAAAGTCTTGACAACCCACGACCAGTTTCGTCTTTCTTCGAGCTCATCAGGTAGGCACAGTCCCTCAACCGTATGTTGTACTTAAAACTAAACTGCACGAAATTTGTCAACCACAGTCGTTTGTACACAAATCTCTCGCCAATGATGGCCCACCAAATTCGTGTGCACTTATCGATACACTGATTTTTGTTATTGTTGCCACCGATGAGCTGGACGAGAGTTTGTTGTCACAATTTATTGGACCAAAGCATCGTCAAAACTGTCGAGGAGGAGTAAAGCGTTAGTTACATTTACATATGGTCAGGTGTGACTTCGAGACAAAGCGAGTTCAGTTTACACGCTGTGCCACTAAAAACCACTGCTATGCATCACCGCTGAATACCTGCGTTGGTGCCAATCAAGCTGAGTTCGTTAGGGTAGCATGTGATCGAACGCACCTCTCTATCTGTTCCGGTCATCAGGTGACACGAAACATACCTGGACCAAAATAAACTGTGTTGGCAACAACGGCATTTTGCATAATCCAGGGGCCGTACCTGGTCGATATCTGTACGCATTGCCGCTGATTCGATCCGGTGAAGCCTAGCGCGCGTACTTTGTAGTGTACTACTCATAAGGTTGCTGAAAATCCATCCTGAGAACATCATAAACGAGAGATTCAGCTGGGTTCCAGGTGAGTCCCTCGAAAGAACCAAATTAGTTTGCAAATGAGTGTATATTCCCTAGCGCGTACTCTTTGTGCAAGTATTCGTCAGGCTACATCGTGTCCCGAACCTTGGGAGTTCCCACAGGACAGGTTCCCACACTAATCGACATCCGGCGCGTAAACCACGCGTTTCAGACTCTGCGTATTGCATGAGTCAGTCTGTTCTGAGTTGATTTGTTCGTCGCAGACAACTTCAGGGATTCCACTCAAAATCCAGCAACACTGCGTGTGTGTCCGTGTATTCTGCCCCGGCGCAAGCAATCCTAGCAGCGAAATCTAGCTTATGACACGACAAAGGCAGACAGGAGGCGCAAGTTTGCGGGCAATAGTCTAGTGTCATTGTCAAATACGTCTCACCGATGGCAGTACCTTGAATTATTCATACAAATACAGAAATTTATTCATTCAAAAGGCGTTTGACTCAAGCTGGCTACACAAGCAAGGTCTTTGAAGACTAGGATTGAAAATCTTCGTTACCAAGTTAACGATAAATAATAACAGTCGTTCGATTGGAGTATTTTTTCGGTGCGTAGCCACTATACTACCCGGCGGAAGCATAAGGGTTGAGATACTCCCAAGCCTAGAATGGAGCAGTCGAGATGACGGGGTTGGATTCGACGACCGACCTTCCGGTCAGTGAATTTGAGCCCTGGTCACTGAGCTATCTCCTGGATGTTCCAAGAGGCTACTTTGCTTACGAACCAGAGAGAGGCAAACACTCTCAATTGATGCCTATCCCATCTTTCCGGGCTGAGATAACGAGAGCGTTTGAAAATGAACCGAATTTGCTGGACTAACATCCTCGGTTATCCTGACCAGGTTGGGTATCAGTTTGGAGTCTGATATCGGACCATCCGGAATCCCGTTTATGGGATTCAGCCAACTCACAGTTCATGTTTTGGGCTACAGAATCGTCGCGTGCATGTCTAGGAATATTTTCGACACTGTTGTCCAATCACAGCAAAACGGCTATTGTTCATCATCCCATCGCTCTAAACCGTTGTGCGAATAGACAATAATGCTGTGTTACAACACAGAGATCCAGCAACCAAAATCAGAGTCAAAACTGGAGTAGTGCTCCCCATAACATAAGCTTCCCCAGGAGAGATTACTCTCCTACTCGTTTGATGATGGGATTACTGGAAACTATTTGCCGTTGCTTGATATGAGAAAATCCCCAGTGCAATCATGTTTGTCTACCTAATTGTTGGCACAACCAGGAAGAGCCGAATACGATGAGTTCCATAAACAAGAAAACAGAGTTTCTTTTAGGAAAACACGTCATAAGGAGAGTTCTCGACTTTTCTTTCTATGCTGTAACCATATGTGTTCATGGAGAGTGAATCCACTCAGTTGATTCGGACAATCGTCGAATTCATTACCCACCCACCCCCAATTACCAAAGCCTTCTTACTCTCTGATTGAATCCATTTAGAAGTTAAAAAGTCGTGAAGTGGTTTGTTACGAACCAATGTGTACGCACTTTCAGATGTTTGTTTACGCAACCGTACACAAACCCCTTTAGTTTAGCTTTCCAGACACACAGTAATCAGTCGACGTCAATCTGTCAAACAACAAGCCTTGCATTATCCAATGTGAAACAGGTTCGTGTTAGAAAGAGGTCACCTCTCGAAGACTGATTGCCGATAGTTGCGATGCGGGGGAGGAACTCGTTCGTTCGTCTTGCAGACAGGTTAGTGACGGAGTGCTGTATGAAGGCGCGCAAGATTCGATCAGCACTTCGAAAACACAGACTGAGAGTCATGATAACACTTAAGTGGTGGGAATGTAATCCAAATATCAGTAGCGTCGCGGCCGGGCCACTGTCTTGGCGCAATAAACGCTGTCTACGTGCGACTGAAGGGAGTCCCACACTCAAACGTATGCTATCGTCCAAATTCCAGTTAGGAGGATTCACAGGGTAGACGGAAAGCCAGCATGATTATCACATTTTCTGACGAATTTTCCACGGTCCCTTTTTTTGACAAAACTACTTTCTGGACTCAATACCAAAAATAAGAAAAGTTTGGTGGCAGCTGTTGTGTACAACTCGGGGTTTTAGCAGTCTAGGTGTACTCAGTTCGTCGTACTGCGGTCCTGGACTGTCTAAATCTCTGTAATTCAATCAATTTATCAGCTATAAACTGTGGGCTATAGGCACATTGGTTTCGATCGCCGGAAAATGGGAAAGTGGAATATACAACCAAGCCTTGGAGGCGCAGATCCGTCGACTGAATGATACTGGGCACCACAGCAGTGATGTAAATTGGGTCGGATCAATTGGGATCTGTCGTGCTTTTAGTAAAAAAATGATATGATTCGGACATTGACGTCGATATGTAAGGTCAATCAACTAGGTTCGATAGATCGATTAGAGCTTACCGACTGGACACTCTTTGATCAGCCAAAAACCCTACAACGTTCCCATATGAATCCGAAGGTTTACCCAAGGAGATGGATGATACTTTGGTTGCCTCAAGCCTCCGCATCCCTTAGGAACTCTTAGCAATATGATGTCGGGGTCAACTTACTGTTGACTGTTCGGTTTCAAACACCCGCACCATTTTGAACTTCGACTGTTAACCATCTCAATGTCTCTTAAACTGAAAGCATATCATACCCAGTTAGGAAGTGCAGTCAGCACGCTGCGAAATTTCGTTCTGATGGAACGGACTGAATGTTTTGACTCCAGGGTTAGTCAGTCCCTTCAGGAACATTATCGACCTCGTCTTATTCGTTGAGTGTCACTCAGTCCACTTCATCCTTGATTTCACTCACACACTCCAAACTAAACGAGGACACTGGTACACAGACAAAACATTCTATACCTCAGGGATTTCTTCGTTGCTGTTTTCGTCAGATTGGGCACAGGGTGCTGGAAGGTTATCGACATGTTTTATTTTACCTTTTGTCTGCTGATCAGTGCTCAGTACCTGAAGTTTTGTCTGCTGATCAGTGCTCAGTACCTGTTATTTAGTTAAAACAGATCGCAGAGGCTAAAGGGGCTGTAGTTATACACTGGACACTGACATCCGAGATTAAAGCTGACCAGAACAGGGGAAGGAGTATCACTCATTCGGCACAGAGTTGCGGCGACTGAATGATACTAGATCAGATGCGAAGATACCTGTATTTAGTGGCCATTGCTGAGTAGAACTCATCGCATACCTTGGAGTTCTTGTCATATCTATATGGTCGGTTGAACAACAAGGTTTCCAAGATCTACTTCGACGATATCAGCATTTATTTGGGTGACGGATACAATCCTGTGATAAACACGTACTTGTCGTACAGTGGTTGTAGCTGCCACGGTTTCGTTCACCGATGCTTCGGGGAGATGGGGTAAGTAGCTGTGCATTGTAGGCGGGAGCTGATAAATTAGTGCGTAAATACAGCACTGTCAGTGGACTGTTAAGTGGGGGTTTTGGAAAGGAGCTATGCATTGAAGGCAATAGTTTGGATGCAAGAGCACCATTGAGGGCGCGACTGGGCCATGTCTGACAATGTCTCCAACCATTCATGTGGACCGTCTCGGGGTCCCCATCCAGGAAGACGGCAGTGACTAGCGCAGCTGAGTTTGCTGGTAATGGATTTCACACTTCGCTGCCAGGTCATTGTTTGATCGTCTCTGGCTCTCTTCCACCCTTCACGTGATTGTGCGAAAAGAGCCCTTCGGGGAAATCGGTCGACTGGCATACACAGAGCCAGAGCAACCTATTCAGTGTGATCAGTTCATCTATCGACGGTAAGTTATTTCTCCCAAATACCATTCGACGAACTTCAGCACTGCTGGTCTGGTGTTCCATGCTAAGTAGGTTTGTATGAGCTGCTGGGTTTCAATCAGCGTTCTGTCGCCTGGATGTTTACCCTAGGGGGAAATTTGGGACCGACGAAAATCGTTCTTTCGTGCAAGGATTGCTCTCTAAAAAAGAATAACCGTACGAAGTGGAGGTCTTTCTTCGACCTTCCAACCACTGAGTCTCCCCTAAAGGGTACACCGCGTCTGAGAGAAGGTCCAAACAGTAACCTGTTGAGCGGTGACCTGTATGGCTGAATTCAAAACTGTGCAGCAACCCTAATGTGCTACTGGGAGAATAAACGTAACTCCAGGGTGTTATGCACAAGGAACTATGCAGGCAACTTAGTACCACCATCTGTCCTACCCGGACTGGCTTCGCAAAGCCCGGCAGAATTGAGTTGCCAATGCTGAGGCAAATCCTGACAGCCTAACAAGTGAATTCTTTTCGCTCAACCATGCTAGGAAGCCGAGTAAAGGCATTTGTCAACTGAGCGCCTAAACGTGATGGAGGATACTAAACAGTTGTTCTGGTGAGTTTGCTCAAGCTATTCGTTGACGGTCGTTGAGTTGAATACATTCCAACCAGACACCAGACGCTGGAGTATTCCATGAAAAATAAAATAGAATTACTGATGGGGTAGAAGGCTTTGAATGCTACCGCCTGCAATGCGCAGCTGTGGAGTTCATCTCCCCAGACCATCGGTGAACAAAATTGTGGCAGCTGTGCGGTGAGTGGGCGGTTCTTACAGCTGATGATGATGTCACAGGAGGAAGGCCGCTAGAAATCTGAGGAAGTCTCCGACGGCACAGCACCCTAAAAATGAACTATGCTCACCAACGGGACTGGGAAGCATGAATCGCAACAATGCGTTCGGTCAGCGCAAGCGTTCGAGCTTAATTCGTCTTGATGAATCATCTTTAAACTTTAGAACACGTCCGGTGGAGTTTAAAAATGACGGAGAAGGTATGCTTCACTTCTTTATTGATGAAACAGCAAAGCCGGCAGCCACCATGAAGGCATTCATACAGGGATTCGAACCAAGGTTGTTGAAACCAAAGTCTGTGAATGAATCCGCCGGGCTACCCGGGATAAATGGGGGAATTCGGAATTCTTCATAATTAACAGAGAGCCCTTTACGGTGGAGAGAGACTTGTCACTCTAAAGGGGAATCACTCGACAAATTTCGTGATCAGCGGATTTCAGCCCGATTGTTCAAATGCCCTCCAGGGGGAGACCACTGCGTATCACTTTGAAAAGCATTAGGACCCTACATTAGTCTTTAACCATACGGAGAAAATAACGGTTTATCAGAATATCAAAATAACCAGATACTGCGAAACTTACCCATCGAACTCGGTGTAGCTGTTTGCGGTGTCTCCATGAGGACGCTTTCAGTACAGGTGAAATATGAGACCCGTGGATACTGAGCATCGGAATCGGTTGAGAACTGGAAGGCAAAGTGTGGTTGATCACCGGAGAATTTAAGGGCTTCTTGGAGAACTGCAAACAAGCACTAGCAGGTCCGTGTATTTTAGGCAGCCGTCTGGGATCAATCGTGTCAGGGAGGTTGGATCCATTCGGAAGTGTTTCTATCGACCGATTGGAGTCGCCCGGACGTACTGCAACATGTTTGCGTCCATTCGGTGTGGCACTGCGTAAATCAGCCTGGTCTGTGTTGAGATGAGTGGAATTTGACCGCAGACGTCCTAGCAGATCTCGAGCCCACTGAGCTCCGTGCTTAACGCTGTTTCGGCTGTCGGACTTGCCGTTCGCCGCGTCCCGCTCGCAATCAAGGGGATCTTCTTCCACTGACGAATGATTAAACTTGTACAAACGAGAAGCCTGCCAAAGGGATAGACACGTCACATAGATGGTGATTAGGTAAACCCAGTGTCACTTTCCGCTGAAAAGAGAAACACAGGGCTGGTTACATACGACAGGTCATCATGGGTCTCACAAACTACCGTGCTAATTCCGAGCTACCTTTACTGAGCCAACCCCCGCATAATGGTGAGATGTTTCCAGACATTATCACAGAGTCATACGGATTTAACACCATCAAATCTATCCGGCTTGTTGATCAAAGACCCAACTCTGGATTTGTCTCCACATGTACCATCGTGTGAGGAACAATTTGGAGTCCCCGGTGAAAATTGGGTCAAATAAAATTGTTCCATGAATATAGACCGTCAGTCGGATTTGCAATCACTCTCGTGGCACTTTGGATATTGGTACTAAGGCGGCCGACTGCATAAGCTGGGCAAACTGGTTCGATGTAAAATCTAGAAAGGAAGAAAGAAACGTTCAGCTGTAGCACTCTTCAGGTGCCTAACTGCCACCCACCCGAAGNGACTGGGATAATGCCAGGTTGCCCAAGCCTAGACGGAGGAAGTCAAGAGGCAGAGGTCGGCTTCGAACCACGGACCTTCCGGTCAGTAAATTCGCGCTCTAACCAGTTGGGCCACCTTGTGAAATCTATTGGCGACTGAAATCCTATCCAAGCAATATCACATTTCCATCTTCAAAAAGTCGAGGCCACGTCATGTGACACAAACCGATTGATGTGCTCTTTCAGTTTTCATCCTATTTTAAATGGCCAATATTTTAGCCTGAAACCTGATCAGTATACTAAATTTCGGACTCCGGTAGTTGCACGAAACCTGACTAAATGAAGTGGCCTGATTCCCGGCCGTGTTGTTCGGCCCCAGATAATCCACGAAGACATACTTGATCGGAAAGTCTGGGATTCGAACTCACTCATGATCTATTGAGAGGTGGAATTCCGTGCTGTAGCTGAGATATACAGACCCTCTGCAAAGATGTTTCAGCCCCGGATAGGAGCTCAAATACTAGGATTCGGTGGTAGGTGTAGCGGTGTGCCTGCCTGCACTCACACACACCTTTCAATCATGCAGTTCACGTCAGGTTATGCTGTGTCGGCTGGCTCATCGAGTAAGAATTAGTCATGGGATTCGAACTCACTCATGATCTATTGAAGTGTGGGATTCCGTGCTGCATACAGAACCTCTGCAAAGATGTTTCAACCCTGGCTAGGAGTTCGAATATTAGGATTCGGTGGTAGGTGTAGCGGTGTGCCAGCCTGCATTCATATCGGAGACAGCTTCGCACACCTTTCAATCATGCAGTTCACGTTAGGTTATCCGATGTCGGCTGGCTCATCGACTGAGAATCAGTCAGAGTGTAGTAACGGTATTTTTTTCGGCTTAGTTCTCGGTCTGAGCGTCCCAAGCTAACGTTCACGTCAAAAACAACCACCAAAGGTGCACAAGGTACACAAACGCTCAAAACGAAGTCAGGAACACTTGTACACCGCTTTATATATAAAGCGGTAATAACATTCTGGAAATTCTGACGCGTTCTGGACGCGCCATTGGCAACTGGCATTCGGACAATAATGGGTCATGATTGGCTTTGGGATCCAGACTTTCGACCAATCAGATATCGGCTTGACGCCGGGCCGGCAAGCGTCCTGAATTTTTGGCCAATCTTATGTGGGATGGGCTTCTCCACCGTAGCAACACCTGACTGCGAGCGGTAAAGTAAGATCCATGTGGAATTCCGCCTAACACAGAGGGAGGTTGATTTTGTTTGTTTCCAAAGCGGTTGTATGACAGGTAAGTACCAGCTGAATACAATGACAGGTGGATCGCCTCTGAACGCAGTCGTACTGACCACAAAGACAGTTATAATAACACGCGTGGGGAAAGAACTACCCAGGAAGCTTTCTGTTAGATGCTTGCTGAAAGCGAAGGGAGAAGAACATCAAACGAGGCTGACACGCCACTTATGGGACATTTGTTAGGGGCTGCATCTGCAGTACCAGTTGGCCTTGGTTGGAGTCTGTGAGTAGACAGGATACGGATGACTATCAAACAAAACAGTTCTTTCGGTCGTTGGCGCATTTACCCGATTTTTGAAACTACCTTCACAAGCTGGCTCCTTTCGGTTCGTTATCAGGCTATTTTCTGTTGACTAAGACATATTCGCCAAGAGAAGCAGTGAACAGGAGTTCCTCAGCAATGGGCCCGATCTTTCAGAAGCTTTTCTCAGAAATTAGGAGGATGCCTTGATTCGATACTCAAGAAATTCGCAGCCGATCATAGCGAGGCGATTGGAAACTGAACTGTGCTTCCATAGGCACAAAACTCTTCGGTGTAGAGTAGATGGCTGGCGTAGCCAGTCGTCGAGGTAGAGAACTGTCACGTTATTACTTCTTCCAATCCTATATCAAGTGCAAGTAAACACCTACAGATGGCGTGAACGGGGTCATATGATGAACGTGCGCATGATACAGATAACTGACACCCTACTCACATCTCGGTCATGTGACAGGTATACACTCATGTGTCCGTAGATGGGTGTATGGCACGCAAAAAAACATGTGAAATCCAATATGAACATATCCAGTGGACTGGTGAGGATGGTGGTGTCGGAAATGGAGAGCACATAAGACAAGTCCGTCATACCAACACCAAAGCGGATCTCCCGTTGCTCCGAAACCACACCTTTCTTTATGGGAAAATAGCGTCACACGAACCCCTAACACCGTCCCTCAATGGACGCGATGAACACACATAAACTGTTCAGCCGTAACACCCTTACGGTGCCTAGCTGCTATGCCACCCGAAGTTTGCATGAGGGTTGGGATACTGCCACGTTGTCCAAGCCTAGACAGAGGCTGAGGCCGGATTCGAACCACGAACCTTCCGGTCAGTAAATTCGCGTTCTAACCACTTGAGCCATCTCGCCCCCGATGCATACACACGATTTCAGCGTATCGTGGAACAGTAAGCTCCGTGTGTTAACATCAGTCGAAGGACAATTTATGACCAGTAGAAAAAGTAGGGTATTTGTCCGCCTGGATGACCAGTGGTAAAAGGTTGAACGATCGATACAAGCATATACCTTGCTGTCATGGCTTGTCATTCACCGACTTACCGTGCGGCTCCATTTGACACATAGTGATACTGCCCAGTCGCGCCCTCAGTGGTGCTCATGCATTCAAGCTATTGCCTTCAATGCATAGCTCCCTTCCCAGTCCCCCCACTTGACAGTGCCGTATTTATGCACTAATTTATCAGCTCACGCCTCCAACGCGCGGCTACCTACCCTACCTCCCCGAATCATCGGTGAACGGAACTGTGGCAGCTACAACCACTGTACGACAAGTACACGGTTATGACGATGATGATGGTACGCGATTAGGAAAGTGCAACTAACACAAGCCGAAAAACTCTAACACAGAAAAAATCAACTGAGTTATGTCCTATTCAGAATGACCGGGCGATATCTCATCACACAGTGCTTTCAAACACCCACAGAAACCTGATACGCGGTGCACAAACCGGTTCCTTCTCAAAGGAGTTTGATGAGCCGCAAATGTTGATAGCGAAACCGGTTAATATGATGTGTACGTCGCGCCAGGTGCGCGCTAACGCACGAAGCAGAAGATGAATACAAAAAACGCATTGCACTAGTGCATCTAAAATTCGAAACAATGTGTGCTGTATGAATGTTAGATTTATGGACTCTTCGAGACCTAAAGGCCACGCATTTACTTGAGACCGTTTTTTATAACATGCTAGGGCATGCAGACTATAGGAAAATTCTCGGTACCCATCAGTCTAGTAATAAGATTTTCCAACTGTTCCTGGCATCGTTCGAAAGTTCCGAATTTGTCCACACTAACCATTTGACAACGCTGTCGGCACGTGTCGATTCGGTCCCGTACGAACGGATTTGGGCTAGACAAACAACGTCCACCTAGTTTGCAGTCCCAAGTAAACGGCTAGACAACTCACTTTTTTTTAACTGGGTATGCACCGATCGTGCGCTTTTAGGCTGCAATTAAGCAGTATTTGTACTCACAATATCCACAAAAAACGCACCGGTTGTTCCAACTTGTCTCATCGTACGTTCGGGCAGACAGGGCAAGTGAGCGCCTGGACCAACTGCCTGTCGCGCTGGTTTGAACTTGTTACGCGAGGTTTGCTTGTTTCTTTGACCGACGCTTTTACACTAGCCTTACTGTTAACCCAAGGGAAACTACTCGCAGAGGGATTACCCAAACCGTCTTGTCCCAACGATGTGCGCAAAAATCGTGGGTGTGCATGTGCATTGATTTGGTCAGAGACGCACGTAGTTACCCAGTTGGGGTTTTGTGCGCCACCTCCACAAGAACAGCTTCAGTTCCAGACTAACAACAAGTTTGAAGGAAAGAGTTGAGTGCGAACACGAGAGAACAACTGTGCAACATCTGACCTAGTCCAGAGGACGATGTTAGAAAATTAAGGGTTTATCCGGCCACTAGATTACTCAGAAAAACAGTTCAATGACCAAATGGATTCGGACGAATGACTCAACCTGGCTTATCGCGGATCATGTCACAGAAATTGAGTAAGCTAACAAAACAATATTTACATAAGCAGCCCTGGCGTCCGCGGCCTCCAGATGCACCCGAGCTTCCACGTGAAGTAAGGTCTCGGAGACAAAGTGGCAAGCACAACACGGGGATACCTTCCTTCTGGTTCCAGATCCATTGCTTTGTGCTGGATCGCTGACACGTTTACATGGTTGTCGGGCGCCAACATTCCCCCCTGCAAAAGAGAGATAGAGAGATGGTAATACAAGTTGGAAGAGGAATAAAAACACTCCAGTGAGGGATTTGAAGTTTAAATTGTCTGACATTCCGAATTGCCAAATGTAAATGGAGAGGCTCTCGTGTACATCGAAGAGCTTGGTTACCGACTCCTATCACTTTGTGTGGATTGACCTGGAGTGGAAGGACCGGCATCAAACGGTTTTTCGTCATCTTCACGCAAACAGGGAACAGCGGTCTGTAGTTGAAATGCGGCGACTGTATTCACGGCACAAATAGCAAGTAATACACCAGCCGAAAGAAGTACACGANATGTGAAAGCAGGCTGTACACATGCCTGTGTAGACTTGCGCACACTCTCGTCCACTCTCTTTGGTTACTTCATTGGAGGCCTTAGGCGACATCACCTAATCGAGTCTTCAAAACGTACACCAGTACGTCGATCATATGCTTCAATCGAGAATTCAAACCGTGTGTTATGCCAAATGGACTTTTTCGATAAAGAGACCAAGGCCAATTGCACTAGCGAGCGTTAATTGCATCCTGTGTCCTGGAAAAAAGGGACCCTCCCGCGATAGATGAATTGCTCACGCTTCATAGGTTGCGCTGGTAGGCGCATGTAGTCCGCATTCCAGAAGACCGTCGCTCTTTTCGCCCAGCCCTGCGCTGAGTCGAAGCGACCGAGAGATGGACAGTGTATGACGTGGCAACGGAGTAAGAAAACATTGACCAGTAAACTAAGTCGGGCGGGCAATTGCCGCCTCTCTGGATGGGGACCCCGGGACACCAGTGGTTAATGACATTGGCGGAAATGGCCCAACCGCGCAGTCAGTGGCGCTCATGCATTAAAGCTATCGCCTTCAATGCGTAGCTACCCAATGTCCGAACAAACTAAACATGCCTTCGCCTCCAAGGCTTGGTTGGGTGTCTCACTCTCCCGTTTTCCGGTGATCGAAACTGTAGCAGCTGGCACCAATGCGCCTATGGTACACAGCTCTATAGTTGATAAATTGGAATCGAATTAAATTGTGTGCAAGCTCTCGGACTGATTCTGCACTGATCCGATGGGGGTTGAGTTCGCCAGCTCCAAATTCTGTGTAGATAGTGAGCTGACGGTCACGAAAAAATCTGAGAGTATGACTTTCAAATGACATCAACCGACGTACGCCAGAATAGAGTCCAATCGATTCAATTCACCGGAGAATCAGTCAAATTGTCTATAGATTATCGGTACCAGCGCCCCAAGAGTCGACGAATCAAGAGATTCAGGCTTGGCAACCGAAAAAGATACACTCCGTTTTTTATTGTGTCTGTAGCCACAACACGACCTTGAACGAAACAGTCCAGCTAGGCAGGGTGACAAGAGACCGCGTGACAACCTGCGTTGGAATGACTGACCGAAGCTTATGAGCATTTTTAACGAGTCGTTAACGCCTTTGCTAATAATTTAAAATAATGGATGTCCGCAGACCAACACGTAGGAATAATCAGCGAAATACACCAATTTGGTTTTGACGGGAGCCTCACCTGGAACCAACGGAATCTCTCACTTGTGATGTTTTTGAGCAACTGAATGTTCTGTGCCTGGCCGCCTCATTCACGAGAGATTCAGCTGGGTTCCAGATGAGTCTCCAGTCAAAACAGAATTGGTATGCAATTGGGTGCATTTCGCTAATTTCGTGTAATTTGGGTTCGAGTAGAACATAAGGTTGATGGAAGCTCGAGAACTGCGCCTACTTGATGAACCGACCCCAATAAGTGTAAAACCGGCCATGGATATTGAAGGGTTTTCAGCAACCTTATGAGTAGTGTATTACGTCTATGCGGGTAGGAATAGTCTTTCGAGACGCACTTTCACCCACAAGTGCAAACCAAGTTGTTAAATAAAGGTAAGCCACGGACGATAAGAAGGAATGGAAAACACGCGGCCAGCAGGAGAACGCTGGAAGTATCGACCAACCTGGCAACTTCACTTCAAAGAGCTGTACTTGGTTTTCAACAGAAATTCTTGGTTCTCCTGCCATAAATATGGGAGATATGTAAGAGACTTCTCAAGGGTATGAGGCGACTTTGGAAAGACTAATGCTCGGGGCTATTGAATCCTTGTCTCCCTAAGCTTAGTCGAATTGGAGAGGTAGAGACAGCTGGATTGATTCCCAGTGAAACGCGCATTTCTCTCTTATGCTGAGACCGAGTAGAATGAGTGTGCTCACCATTTCACTTGCATCTACACAGCAAACCGGTACAAGTTGATAAGCTAATACTTACACACTCTAGTAGTATTGAGACAGTGGGGGTGAATGAACAAGCAGATTTGTCCATGACCTTGGACTAGAATATCCGTCACCCGGAGGAAAAAAGATCCGGGGCATTGAGACAACGAGTAAATCACGACTAACCACGGTAGCGAATAAGCGAGCGCAAATTGTTGGACAGATACACTTGAGTACAAAAACAGACAACTGGGAGCCCAAAGCACAACACTGATTTACCATAGATTAGGTCGGATTTCAGGTTTCAACCTGTACGTTGTCAGCCTGTAGCCACCCGGTCACCCATATACTTGACTATTCAGCTCACAGTCGCTCACTGGATCGCGAGGCTTGTCTTTTTTCTCATGCCCACAACCACGTCACATTAAGGTGACTCATCAGACGTCGATTTTCTGCACGGCCTAGTGAGCGTAGCAGCTACTCATGTGCTGACACACCCACGTACACGCAAATGGACCTACATATAGGGAAACCGAACCCAGTCAGCACACACAGACGCGCGCGCGCGCAGGGAGCAAGGAGTCAGCCAAACACTCCAAGTCCACGGACAATTATGGAACACGTGTAGCAGCCAAACTGCGGAGAAAACACATTCCCGCCGTCCGGACTTTCACCAAGGGACTCTCGCATACGACAAGTTCCCTTTTGACTTTCTCCACATTTTATATTGCCTTTATTCCACACATGCTGCAAGTCGTTTCTGTAAACTAATGTAAAGACTGTTATTAGTGCATATACCTTCTGATTTGTATTATGGCTATCACCACCTGTGCACTAATAACCCCACACCGAATCATCACTCTGAGTAATCTCTAAGGCGATTCGAACCCGTGACCTAGTTAGTAGCTGAAAATCCTACCATTCAATCATACGTGGCTGGTCAGCATTGTGATCAAAATGCACCCAAACAGGATGTAATACTATCACATTTCAATTCCCCAGTTCATGTCATATGATCCGGTGTTACCCAGTTCGTCGAACGACCAGTACTTGGACGGGAAACCTATCCGACTGGTGTGGAATATTCTCTAATCTGAGCAGCTTACTTACAGTTTGTGGGTAGTAAAGATGGCGAATTTTCAATTCGATCCCGCAAGTAGAGTCAGCCAATCACAAACCAGTGGGCTGGTGCGAATCGCATATTTCAGTTGACCGAGAATCAAAGTAACAAGGGTGTGCGCCAGATACACAGAACACGAGTCAGCACTGTACCGCGTGACCTCCAAGCAAACTGTGTGTGATTCCGGAAAATTCCGAAACGTGCTGTGGGTTATGTTTGCTTCAAATTTGACAGCCACCCACAGAGGGTGGAGTCTGGCTGCGAACGCTGAGGGCACTAAGGACATTTGTTTCGAGTGTGCATCGAAAGTGTAATTTGAGTTCGCTCGAACTGCCAGATAGGAATGAAGATCCAAAGTTCAAAATCCACCCTCATCGTTTGGCTACTCCAGTCTAAGGTTGAGTAGTCTAAGCAACAACAGCCTAACCAAAATGCTCACTTCCAGCAACATGGTGGTCAGGCACGGAACGATTCGATGTGGTTGTGACTCGTTGGCCAGTGGAAGACAATCAGAACACCACCATAGCATATTATTATCAAATATGCATGAACACAAACGTACAGAGTGTCCACGAAACCAGAACACACGTACACGTGTGAGTAGAACCAAGTGCATGATACCAGTGGGAGACTGGAAACGATGTCAAAACGTGTGGTATGTGAGTGCATGACAGTCTGAGTTGGGCTGACCACGATCAGTGCCAACAAACAGGAATGCATCAGTTACACGTGTCACGTGGAAAGAATGTATCATTCCAACCGACGTTGTTGATGGACATTGGTCCCCTACGGTGTTGCGCCTGGAGAGCACTGGAAGATCATGCAAGACGAAATTCATCCTGCTCAAAACTAACGCGAATTTTGACGGGAACAGAAATTGTCTCCCCAGTGCTTCCCCTCGTATTTATGAGCTCATCAGATTAGATTCACCAGGAGTGGTGTAAATGTCCGTCCTACAGATCTTGCAACTACCTACGACTAACTAAAATCAAACACCAGAAAATCAGGTAGCTCCAGTGAGTGCTCGTGGAGTACAGGCAACACGCTCGTCTTGCTTACTAGATAGCCATATTCGGGTACGTCTAAGGATATGAACGGTTAACGAACTTCAACAAGAGCAAAATTGGAGTTAAGAATTCCCCGTCTTTAATGAATAAAATAACTGGGCTAGGACGGCGGGGATGTTCAAACGAGAAAAAAGACAGACCGCTTCTTACAGACAGTCACAACATGATACCACCCAGATCATCTAGGCAGTGAAGCCCTTAAATGGCGGTACATCCTCATTAGGGATCTATCATAGTCCGCCTTGTGTCGTATCCACATCCTGAATTAAGCGGGGATAAATCGTTCAGCTGTAACATCCTTTCGGTGCCTAACAGCCATGCCACCCAAAGGTTACACGAGGGTTGGGATACTGCCAGGTTGCCCAAGCCTAGACAGGGGAAGTTGAGAGGCCGAGGTCAGGTTCGAACCACGGACATACGGTCAGACCTTATCCAAAAACTTCAGTACATATCCGGTCGGGTTCAATTCATCGATGACGTTTATTAGGGTTCAATTTACACCGCATCAGAACTACATAGTAAGACCCTTCCTTATACGATCAGCAGTCTAATTGCGCAGTTGTATCATGTCTGAAAGTGCCTGTGGTGGAGTGTAAGGATAAATTAATCCGATTCAGTTCGGAGAGCGCTGTAAGTTTCACTGCATACATACCGACATCCTTGTGTCGCTCATACTAAAACTCAACACCAAAGGAAGTAGACCGAAAGTCCAACGGACATGTCCAGGCGATCGAAGGCCGCGCTGCCAAGACAACCACCAACTAAAGACACCAAACGCACAACAGTATGTTACTTAGTGTCGCTGTAATCCATCTCCTCAAAAAAGAAGTCTATTGCTTGATCATTGAAGACAACACCAATGCTAAAAGCCTCCGCAATAGTTGATTGACTTGCTATAACAATACGCCCAGTACAAAGGGCAGGATTCCCCAGGGAAACGAATAATATGTCAATAATGATATATCTGAAGAACAGTGCACTTTGCAAACTGCATCCTATCATCAAAATGGACTTCTATGCGTCGGAGGGAAGCTTCGAAACCTCCATGTTAATGGTTCGAGTAGGAGTCCTATCATTTTGCCAAGGGGGCACCATATTGCGGACTTGCTTATTCAAGAACACCATTATCGAGAGGGCCATCTGAGAGCGTCATACGACACCGGAGTTTTGGGTTCTGAACGAGTGTCCGCGTTCAGGGGGATAGCATCAAAATGCACAGCTTGTCGCACGCGCGCTCGGTCGACGAAACCTTGTATACAAATACTATTACCAGAGGCTGCAGCGAATCAAGGTATCCACCCTTTTACCATCGCAGATGTAGACTACTTTAGACCTCCCATGTGACTGCGAAATCCATGTTAATGGTTCGAGTAGGAGTCCTATCATTTTGCCAACGGGGCACCATATTGCGGACTTGAATAATCAATTCAAGAACACCATCTGAGAGCGTCATACGTGCTCAGCTCGATACAGAAAGAGTTTTGGATTCTTTAAGTGTCCGCGGTGCGGCCACGTGATTGCTAACCTCCCCATACAAACTTGTTGACCCGAACAACTGCCCATGTCCCGTCATCACCATCGGACTGTGTAGCAACTCACTGACGCTACGTATTTTTATATTCTCGTTTGTTTGCAAGTAAAGAGGTTTTTCCTCATTTTTATCCGCCTTGTTATTTTTGGAATCACATTACGCATTGTTTACAAATTGTCTACTGACGTTAATATCGGCTTGGTGACAGTAGCCATTCCGACCGCGCACTTAACCGAATCCGACCACTGCCTCTCGAATTCCCCTGTCTAGGGTCGGGCAACCTGGAAGTATCTCATCCCTCGATCATCCTTCTGGTGACATGGTACTTAGGTACGAAAAGAGTGTTACAGTTGAGCGATTTTTTAGAATTTAGATGGAAGTAGGCCACAATAACGCCAACTGAAATTGATTAGCAGCGTATCTAGTCGTGCACGGGGTGGGGAGGATCATGCAGACGCGATACTGGAAGGATAGTCACACTGAGAGTAGCCAGAATCACTTTATTATTCCTCTGCCGTATCAAAGATTGACTATCACTCTGCTTGCGCCGCTTGGTCAATGTGGCCTCGTAGAGATTTCTGTATACTGAAGACTGACAGCCTCCATAGCGAAGCCATGTATAGATGGTTTGTTTAGATGCAAAGATCAGGTCAGGACTGGCCCAGTCAGAGGCAAGCCAATGATTGGCACTAACGACTTACCAGGGGATGTTGGTGATATTGGCCCGGACAGTCCAGCTGTGTTTACTAGCAATTCCTGTCCCTGCGGTATCGGTTCCAACGAGGAAGGCATTGCATGAACAGTTCCGGGGACGGAGCGGGCTAGCATGTCTACCACAACTCCATTTGTTCCCCGGCATCGACTGCGTATGTTGAGCTTGTTAAAGGAACTGGTCAGTGAGGTGTTCCTTGCCGTTGTTGCTGCTGCGGTTGATGCGGTAACCGGCAGAGTGGGTGATAAGGGTGATGAGAAGGGTTCTCCGATTCGCTGAGCACCGGGACTGCTTTGACGCCTAGAACCGTTGTACTAGATTGAGGAGAGAAAGAGAGAGAGAAGAGTGGCTGAACAATCACAGCGACAATAGGAACCGATTGTTAGAGCAGAAGGGGTCGCTTAATTCAGATGAAAAGAAAAAGGCAGTTTATCTCACGGTGAGGCCAGCAAGAGCTCCGGATCAGAGGGAATGGTCGACTAGTTCGGAATGCCTACGTACATAGTGGAAGATGCAACACAGTTCGCTGATCGAGTGAAGCAAAGCAGAGAGGTATTTCTTGGGTAGAGGAGCAATCCAGGCACTCGTGTACAACTTCAAATAGTCACCTCAATTTATATACAGCGCAATCGCTTTTTCCATGCTTGTTTTTGAAGTTGGTAAAACTGTAAGGCAGACATGCGCGCGCACGTATACATGTGTTGTTTTTCTCTAAACTCTGGCCTACAGTAGAGTATCACAGTGGTGTCCAAGAGCTGGAGAAGTCATTGTGCCGTACCCACGCGTCACGTGACCATAGTGCTGTCTGTCCAAAATCGCGTTTGTTGACGCACTCGGAAACGCCTGGATAGGTATCCACTGACGAAAGCAACACCCAGACATCCAACATACTCAAGCACAACGACGCGAAACCATATCCCTCCACAGAACGCGTCTTCCACGTGATTCGCTTAGAGAGCCGGGAGTCATTCATAAACTGTTGAGACCTAAAATGGGGTGCTTCCCCCCTTTGGTGCGCACCCACCAGAATGATCGCGCCAGAAGAGGATGACGACTGCTGAGACGAGAGTTATGTGAGCGCGCAGTCTACAAATCTCGCAACCGATTACAACTAAATGGATTTCCTGTGGTACCTGGTATAGCTTGGTCTCCACACCACTCACAAGACGAATACAAGGTCAACACACTGGAATGTCCTGAGTGTTACGGATTATTTAAAGGTGCGTATATGAAACAAAAATGAAATTGAGGTCAATTTGACAAAATTCAAATCAGTCCAAACCAATGTGACACAATGCAAACAAAATAAATTTGACATAACTATGAGAATAAGGGAACAACCCAGTAATCCAAAGCCGAGGCATTAGGTAACAAGATACTGAAGTTTCCTATAGGTTTGGGCAGTGCTCTCCCGAGGAGACAAGGAGTATTGTCTACCCCTCATACGTCAGCACCATTGCAGAAGTGTTACAAGGGGTCCACGTTGCATCAAATGAAATCTAACACTTTTACAGGGCCAAGATGCCTCGAAGAAAACACACCACTCCACTGTCACATTTACCAGACATTTGCAACGCCAAACCCCACATCCGTCTAATGTTTTTCGGCTTGGAGTTCTGCGCCAAAGGTAGATACTGGTTGTCCTTAACTTATTCTCATGCGAATTCCCCATCATTCGATGACGATGATTGTTCGATTCACAGCATCATTATAAGACGCTTCAGGGAGCAGAAGGGCATACTGAGAAAGATCCTTCAGTCACGTGATCTACAACACTTTTGCATCTAAGCCGTGGACCTCCCTATAGGCTATTCATTCTCAATCTGTTCACACTGAAGGGGAACAGACAGTGACCAAGATAGGCTTCATCCCCGGGAACGACCTGGCTCCAAACGAACAGAACAGCTTGTGGGAAGAGTCAACTTACCTTAGCAGAGATGGGAATAGGCGAATCCGTAGGCAATGACTGATGTCGGAGATTCCGAATTGGTAGATCTGGGGGAGATCCGTTTGGAAGGGGGTTTGAGCAAAAATGATTATTATTATCGGAAGTCATGAAACCGGTTCGATTGGATTCATCCGCGCGTGGGGTACCAGACCGATCGGAGCAGGCAGGAATATGAATAGCTAAAGTGGATTTGGGGTGAAAAAGGATTGATCAATGCATGGTAGTGATGAAACGAAATTGACCATCTAGTTGACAGCGGTTGAACAAATACGCAGGACTAAAAACTTTCGGGACACTCGAAGCCCCACCGGCCACTGATGCGAGAGCGTGAATGTGTCCACCATAGCAGGTTGATATATCACTTTGCGAATTCGAGTTTCACAAATCCCACCCTAAATCTTCCCGGCTCGCTTGAAACCCTTTTTGGATATGTTCCACACATGCAAATTGCGGATACTGTGTCCGCAGAACCATACCTGATTGACATTCAAAATTAGTCCCAGCGCTTGAGAAAAAACGGAAAGACCATACAAGGCTGACACTCGACCGAACCGGGAAAACAAAAGACCGTTAGGAAGCTCTGCTAACTAAAAAATATACATTACACAGGGACGTACGAGGCACTAAGCGAAAAGATGAGTCTACAGTCAGGTGAGTTTTGACCCATTGGTTGAACAAATTGATTTGCATCGATCGACACGAGGCCAGACAGGACCATGTGGTCCTTGAACGAAAAATGGGAGCGGCAAGAAAAGGAGGGCCTTCACAGAATTGGATGCTTGCACGGATTCTCACTCAGCATATCCAGTTTCTGTTGCAAGAAAAAAACTGCCAGCAGGATCATTTTCTCTGCATTTGCTTGCATTCAAAAAGAGGCAGCAACACGAAATGGTGTTCATGTGTTAGATTGATCATCATCATCATCATTGACAGCATGACATCAGTGTTCAACACCGATGCTTCATTGCCGTACAACCATGACTTATTTGAAAGCCTTATTGTAAAGAAAAGAATAAAGGTGGACGGGGAAGGGACTTAGTGCTAGCTTAACACAATCATTCCGAGGTGC